>NC_056732.1:7861093-7989782 GCF_019279795.1 Protopterus annectens | reverse complement strand
ATTGAAACTTCACATAGCTGAACTCCCAGAATGTTGCAATATAACTCCCGGAAAATCACCACTGGGCCACCATGGTAATATTTGCCCTGTTCTCCACTGTAGTGTGATCTCGGAGTTGGTATATTTAGTTAGAGGGAGTGTGGGGGGGTGCAGCCACCCAAGTTGGTGGGTTTAGATTGCTTCCATTCATGTTAAAGTTATTGATGGCCCAGTGGTGATTTTCCCAGAGTTGAATTGCGACGTTCCTGGAGTTCGGTTTTATGAAGTTTCAATGTTGTGATCTTGCTGCTTTGAACGTCAATGTTTTGCTAAGTTGATACAGTTTACTTTCAAAATGTTGAATGCACATATTTGCATGTGCACTTCATCGAACCATGTCCGCATAATTCAAACTGCCAAAAGGTCAGACTGCCAAAATAAAAACGAATGGCAACATTTCTGACCGCTCCACACCAGAAAACAAATGCTAACCTGGGTCAAAAAGGAGGCATGATTATGCAGTTTGAAATGTCGGTGTTCATGTTTTGCAGTATTCAGAGCTTAGTGTTCATTGAAGTGGTTCGATTTTCGGACACTCAACATTTTGATCGTAAACCTACACACACACACACACACACACACACACACACACACACACACACACACACACACATATATATATATATATATATATATAGATCTATACATTTTTTTTGTTGCATTGCATACCTCTATAATATGTATTTGTCTTGTATATTTACTTCAATTTGTATTATGTAAAAACTTTCTTGACTTTCAAAGTTAAGCTGATGTTATGTAAAAATTTCTGTGATTTTATGGTGCTTTTCTCTCAGGACCTCCACTGAAAATGGGTCATTGGGTCCAGTGGACTTTCCCGGTCAACAAATGTCAATAAATAATAATAAATAAATAAATAATGTATGAGCACTTTTAATAAGCAAAAGTCTCAAATGTCAACATCTGCTTTGTTGGCACACTTTAGTTGAAAAAATAGATGGTCGACAACTTTGTGAGATCGAAAATCCATTGGGGGTGGGGAATCTGCCCCTTTCCTAGGAAATGTGTAATGTTGGAGTTGGCATATATAATTGGGGGAGTGTGCAGAAGGACTTGCCTACCAAGCAAAATAATATATTTATTTTGTATGTGCAAAGGTTGTGCCATGGAGAACACATTTTAGGGTGTCAATATTTTTGCTTTTCCTTTTTCAGTTGATGCTTTTAGTGAAGGGGATCAGTTGGCAAGGACAAAACTGAGAAGACTGACAGTCCTCGTAAGTAGGGGACAATCTGATCAAGTGAGTCTGCATTAATAAAATGTATTGTTAGCTTATAAATGTTTGTTAAAATTGCTAGAAAGTAAAAGAACTGAGAATAAACCCACCATTTTACAATGCTCTGTACCTATTCATCTAAAAATATAGTTACATGTAAGAGTAATCTGGAGAAGAGAATACCCCAGTCTGGAATATGGAGGAATGTGTCCGTTCTACACCTACAGGTGTATACACAGTAGTTGAGATTGTAATGCATTTTATTTAGCACTGCGTGGATATCAGTGTATCTGATTATGAAATATTCCTGAGGTTGAATGTCTATTGATAAGCTGTTACTCTGATAGTTACTATCATCCTGGTGTTTAATGAAGATTCATTTCTCATACTTCCTTTTATCAAGAAACAGATCCATACCTTTTATGCCTGAGAAAAAATGTAATTTCAGACTAAGACTCATCAGAGTATTTGACTGTTGTTTAGCCCCCACCCATCTCTCTTTCAGGCATAAATCGAGACCATTTTTCATTTTATTCAGTAACCACAAAAATACGTTGAAAGTTTTACATTTACGTATATAAGCTTCTTAGGCAATAATAATACAGTAGAGCGATGTGTACAACTGGCATCTGGCTGGCACCCTTGGACTGCTGGTCCCCAGAGACAGGCAGCCAGGTGTCATGATTCCAACTCATCCTGGCCTGAAGGAAAGTTTCCAGAGAAGACTGCTCCTGTCAACCTGACCCATACCCACAGTTAGACTGAAGGTTTTCACTTTAAGATAGCTGTTAGGCATAAGGTAGAATAATAGGCCTGAAAATATAGCGTGAGAATTGTGTTTTCATGTATGCATTCAGTTTCAGGGAAAGAGAGCTCATTAGAAAGGAAAATATAATCTTGTTGGCTAAGCATGAGATGTGCAGAAATACAGGATTTCCATTCTCAAGGGAAAGATATGTATTTGCAATGGAATGCTAGATAAAGAGTGACATGCAAGACCAGGCTTGGAAACCAAGGCAACCAAGGCTAAAGAGGCGTGTAAAAAAATTATAGGGTTTTTAGTATTATTAGAATATACTTCAGACACAGTCAGGGAAGTCAGTAAGTTAGCTTTTGGACTGATATGCTAAAGGGTCTTTTGTAGTACAGACACTCAATTCTGAGTACAGAAATCAGGTGAAGTATTTATACTGTTCAGGAGGAAAGGACTGTTTTGGTTGATATTCAGGAGAATCAGAATATACCTTTAGAACCTTTGGATATATTTATTGTTATCCAGCATTCCAACATTTCTACAGACGGTTATTGTTTAACAGCACTGTTATTGGAGGCAGTATTCGGATATTGTTAACATCTAACAAAGCATTTGTAAACCAAACTATAGCATGCACAGAATTCATTTTGAAAAGTACACACAGACTTGGCCCATAAAGGAGGGACTGCCACCTGTTCAGCATAATTTAACAGATAAGATTTTTATTCCAGTCTCATTTCAGTTGTTTCGAGTTAATTCCAGTATACTACAGTCTTATCAGTTCTAACAGCCATGCGACTAACAGTCTGGTGGTACAGGTGCCCCTGCTCTCTTAAACATACAGTTGTATTGGAAAAAAACAGGAGCAGAAAGAAAAGAGGTTGTGTTCTCCTGGCCCCCTCCAAGTCCATGCTCCTTGATACTCCTCCTGCTGGTTTGTGTCTTGAGAGACGGGGGTAAAGCAGATGTTCCCTCTAGTACTGACAAACTACACAGAGGATTAGCATCTGTCAATTGCTACTTACATGTCCTTGTTCCTGGTCAGCCCCCAATCCTGGTACTCTGACCTGATTTTATGTTGCCCCCCCACACACACACACACACACTTGGCACCTGTGCCCACTGCACAAGCTTTGAGAACATGTCTTCTGACAGAAAATATCTTTTGTCCAGCCAAAGTCACACCTTTGCACACATAAATCCTAACTATTTTGCAGACCTTATCAAGTTTATTCAACAATCACAAAGGCAGGCACTTTGAAAGATTTCAATGCACAAATTTCTTAGGCAATAATAATACAGTATAACCAAGTTGTACGAAAGGCATCATGAATACTACCTTTATCTTTTGTAGCTATATCCAACGTCTCCCTTTGAAAAATGCATTCTTCATCCAACCTGAATGGAACTCAGGGACTGATGGCCTCCAGTGACAGACATATAGGTCTTGAGATTCCCTTTCACCCTGGCCTAATGAAAACCTGCTGGAGAAGACCTTGCAGCCAATGGTCCAGTAGTGTCCAGCAGTGTGGGTGGCCCTGCTCACCTGAACCTGCAATTGTACTAGAAAAACAGGAAAAGGGAAGGAGTAGTCCCTGGCCCACTAAGCCTATCAGTCATGGCTGTTTGTCCTCTCTCCCCATTAATGTTTCTATTCATCCAAATGGCCTGTCTAGCCCTTCAGGAGCAGGGTAATCTGTAGGTTAAACAGATCAACCCCTAAGTCAAACAGGTGAATCTCATCTGACCTGAACCATGATGGACCTCCGTCCTAAAGGTCCTATGCCTAAGTACTAGGAGGTATAGGTTAAGAGCAAACCAAGCTGTCTTCCTGTTAATATATTTCCTAATCCCCTCTATGACTGTGGTGCCGTCTGCAAGCTGCTAAAATAAATAGCCTTAGATTTCAGGCCAACTCACCCTAGTGTTCACGGAGGCAGACTTTAATTTTATTAGATGTCTTAAAATCACAGACCTTACGAACTATGCCAACCACATTGCTACCTTAGTGCACTACATCTGCCTATGTCCTATTGAGACCAGTGGTCTCTGGCTGACTAAATCTGCAGATGATTGCAAATTAAGAGCTGTCATTGAATCTCACACTGACACAAATGTTCTCCAGGAGGGGCTGACACAGGCAAACAACTGGTGTCAGAGCCATGGACTAAAACTAAATGCCAAGAAATTCATAATAGTATCCTTTGGGAAGTCATCCATCCCTGGTAACTATCATATTGACAACACACCCCTTAGAGCTGACCTAGTAGTCAGGGGCTTAGGGACACACATAGATAATACTCTAGCCTTTGACCATCACATGTCTACAGTGATGAGGCAAATGTTCTATGTGGCACAATTTGCATTTAAGTCCAAGGAAGTCATTGTTCCACTGTATTCAGCATTCATCAGACCTATCATTGAGCACAATGCCCCCTTTGGTATGTACTTAACCAGACATATACAACAATTGGAATGTCCACAGAGGTTCTCACTAAAAGAATACAGGGCATAAGTAATATGTCCTATGCAGATCGCCTCATGGCCCTATCCCTGTATTATGCATTCTACAGGCTTTTGAGGGGAGATCTATGCCTGGCATACAGGGCCTTGTCAGACTCCACTCTGATGGACCTCCTACATATCTACAAAACAAACAGCACCAAAATTACCCATTCTAATGACTTAAACTTTGCCTGTGATATAAATAGGACCTGCTGGAGAGATATGTATGTATCCCAGAGACTACCTCATCTATGAAACAGACTCCCCATCCATGTGAAGCAGAGTTCCTCCCTAACCTAATTCAAATGCAACTTGGACAATTGGATGGGAAACTAGAAATTCATCCTTGGTATGACACCAATGTCTCTAATGGACACAGGTAACCTGTAAATTCTTACACTTATCTAGGGTATCAGAACTTGTCAGAGATTTGGGATGCATGGATAGGCTTAAAAAGTCCCTTGTGGTCATTAGCCTAGTAAACACCTATGAGCCTATAAATAGTTTCATAAACAGTAGCCACAGTTGCTCTCAAGACATTCCTGTCTGACTGTGACCATGCAGCTTCCACTCACTCAGGTTTACGCACATTTGCGAACCACCAGGATGAACTGAAACCCTTCTTGCTGCCCAATAGATGAGTGAATTTCCTGGCAGAAAAATATGCTGGGGTCCTGCAGCAAAGTCGAAGAAAAGCACCATTAGTATCACAGCCACAAGTGACGTACAGCTTTACACGGAGCTATTTGTACATTGAGTCTCTTCGCTTCTTTTTTTTCATTTTGGATGGGAATAATGAGCTCTCCTTTCATTGTGCCCCACTTTTTAGACACATTAGGAAGCCTTTTCCCTCATTTTCTTCCTCCCTCCTCCTCTCTTTCTCTCTCTTTTTTTGCACCCTGTCTCATCCCTGAGCATGGCTACTTACCTGATATAGGTTAGGAAGGTTGCACAGTTATAAGGTAGTCAAACTGCACAATGCATAAATTCTAACCAGTTTATTCAGAGGTTTAAAATGATAAAATATAAGCACTTTCATCCTAAATGATTGTAAGACTTCATAAGATAAGAAATGTATTCCATTTGCTAAATTTAAATTACAAAGTAAATCACATGATCTCCAAAAGCTCTGCTTTTGAACAGCACATATAGATAGGTGGGTTTCAACGCTCGAGATTTTAATTTTTCGATGTTATAAAGTAGACCCTAGATAGATACCTAGATGACATCCTTAATGTATGGAAAGAAGATGTATGTTTGATACCTGATTTTATTGAGTTCCTTAATAATATGACATCCTTCTTGGAATTTACACGACATAGGTAAATATTATATTTAATTTTTGGATGTCACGTTGGCTAAAGATTATTCGAACAAAAGTTTTATCTCAAGGATCTATAGGAAACCCACATTCTCCATTTCCTTTTTACATTGCACTAATTTTAATCCGGCTGCTAAGAAAAAAGCAGTTCTCAAAGGTCCGTTCATTCAGGCAGTGAGAAAGATTACCAAATGTGAGGATTTTATAGATGCATGTAATATATTAAAGGCAATGTTTCAAAAAAGAGGGTACCTTGACCTTTTTATAGACAATTCCATGGAGGTTATATGTAAAAAAAGGGTAAACTACTTTACCCCAGTTTTGGGAAAAGTAGTTGAAATAAGTAACATCAATTTAAATATTAATAAAGAGCCTATTAGCACAACACAGACTACATTACATAATAAATATAGTTGCAGTTTTATTTTTATTGCCACCTATTCTACAGACAGTATGGTGGTGAAATCAATTTTACAAAAAAAAATTGGTGTGCTATAAATGTAAATAATGAGATAAGTAAAAAAATAGGGGGGCAGCCCACTGTTATATTTAGAAAAGGACTTAGTTTTAAATCATTTTTTGAAAATGCATACACACAAGTATATAAGGAAATGGATGGGCCTTGACTATGTGTGGCACCTGCAAGTACTGTAAACATATTTTTTGCTGCAGGAATTTTACTATTAATGGTCAACAATTTGCAATAAAAGGAAAGCATAATTGTGCCTGTAAAGATATTGTATAAATTGCACTATGTAAGTATTGTACAAGTTTTTCCGAGAGCATGCTGAAGGAGTGGGTATACAAACATTTTATCAAATTAAGAACGGGCATAACATTAATGCACTGTCTAAGAACATTTTATCTAACCCCAATCACTCCTTTAAGTTTGTTATTGCCAAGCAAGAGCAAGTTAGGATGAACCTGAGAAGAGAGCCATGGGGCGTATTGCTGAAAAAACAAGAGCTAAGATGGCAATTACACTTATATGCAAATAGCCCACCAGGGCTGAATGAACTCACATCAGTTACATGCTTACTCAAGCTGAAGGCAAATCTTAGACAATACAACACAGGGGACTTTTAAAACTTTTTAATACATTTTTATATGTCTTTCAATACACCAGACACTAGAACTTGTCAGATATTTCGGATACATGGCTAGGCCTAAAAAAGCCCTTGTGGTCATTACCCTAGTAAATACCTGTGAACCTATGAACCTATAGTACCATAGCCAAGAATGGCACCACAAATGTCTGTGACTTTTTCAAGGTCAGGCATTAAGTTATCAGTGGTAAACCTTGGATGCCTTTCCAAGATGACAGCCATAAAATACTTGAAACCCATCATCCAGATGTCTCAGACCCTAACCTTCCCCTTGGAAGATTATTCTTCCCTCAAGCCACTAGGGCAGCGCTAAGAACTTTACTCCCCTACATCTTGGTGTTGAGTGTTCTCTTCTTGCCTGAGGAATGAAATAAATTGAAAACTTTGACATATTTTCTTGCCTGTTGAAGGGATGTTGCAGTAAACCTTATACACTGTTTTTCCACATCCATCATTAAGCCATCTCTGTGGCTCAATATTGCTACATCTGCTTCTTTCAGAACCTCGTTCTGATGTGTCCCACTGGGTGCCCAGAGTTAGTATGAAGCGCAGCCCCCAGACCTGTTCCCACCAAGTCCTGGAGGGCATTCCTACTTTACCTGTTAGAGTGTCTAACATGCCTCTGAAATATTTCTTCCAATCCTGCTGAAGTTCCAGTCTCCCCTGCAAGTTTTTCCCTTCAGCCGCTCTGTCACCAATGGCACCTCATCCATGTGCAGCAGTGGAATCGCAGTAACTGCCGCTTATCTTCCCTGCATGCCGCTGCTGATAACTTCATAGCTTCTCTGCTTTAGCTCTGCTTCTTTCATCTTGAACAAGTGCTTGTGCTCTGATGGGGTGCTGTCACCTCTCTGTGCCCCAGTTTTTCCATGAGGCCCCATAGGTAATCCCTTGCTCGGGTGATCATCTTCCTTTCCCATTGTATCCAAGATGCAATTTAGTTGGTTCATCAATGCATTATAATGTTCCCAGTAAGCATCTGTCCTGGGAATCCTACAATTAAAACATAACCTGTTAAGACCTACATCTCTGATCCCCATTCTTTCACCCTGCCCTACCTGCAGGCTGGGACCCTCATGGGTGATGGGCCTGACCAGCATTCCCCCCTCTCCTACCATCTCTGGCCAAAGTCACCTACAATATTGTCTGCAGTCCTTTCCTAGCTCATGTTTCCTTCCATCTCTGCTGGACCTGTAGTTGTTTGTCATAGGTTCATAGAAGATTACTAGGCTAATGGCCCATGAGCACTTACAAGCTTAGCCAGTTTTAACCCGAGTTTCCAAATTTTCAATAGCTAGATGAATGAAGATCATAGCAGTATGAGCCTATGCTTTGCTATCTAATACCAACTGCCTCTGTCCATGAGGGACATGGGCACCACCCCAGGAGTAAATTTATGATTACCCATCCATTGATCTTGGTTGCACTTAAAGAGGGTCAGGGAAGTGCTTCACTTCACTTGAATGGGAAGCCTATTCCAGAGAAGAGGTTGTCTCTAAGACATGTATCTATCTCTCCAACATACCAGAGGCTAGGTTAAGATTCCTGAATAAAGTGACCCTCCTGCAGTTTAATTTATGAATGTGTAACATTTCTATCAGGGCTGGATTAGAGACTGCCCTGTAGGCCAGAAACAGATCACCTCTTAGTAGTCTGTAGGAGCAGAATACAGTGACAGGGCTTTTAATCTTTCTGCTTAGGACTTGTTTTTTTATACCCTGAATCTTCCTGCTGAGAAACATCTGGGGTCACTCCACCTGTTGCAGATGTCTGGTGAGGTGCATGCCAAAGAGTACATTGTACTCAATTATTGGTCTGATGAAGGCCAAGTACAATGCAATTATAATGTCCTTTGATCTAGATGTCATGCCTTTACTTTTGAGTTTGGCCACATAGAAGGACTTCCTCACCACTATAGACACATGGTGGTCTTAGTTCAGATTACTATCAACCAGAGTATCCAGATCACATACCCACTGGGGCCACTCTTAGAGGGGTGCTGTCTTGTCTGTATTGTAATTAGCTGGGGCTATTTGCTTTCCCAAAGGGAATAATTATGTATATTTTATTTAATTTCAATCCATGTCTCTGGCACCAATCATTTGTCTGTGTTAATATTTTTTCTGGTATATCAGTATCATTCAGAGATGCATTGATTGCCCCCAATTTGCAGTCATCCATGAATTTGGTCAACCAAAGTCTGTCTATCTTTGCCTTGACTTATAAGAAATAACTTCTGAACAGGAGAGGGCCTAGCACTGAACCCTGTGGTGCACCACTGATGACTGGGCTCTTGCTATAGGTGAATTCATCCACTTTGACAGTATGTGTTCTGTCTGTGTGCCAGTTGGCTACTCACCTGGTGACATAGGGGTTTATGCCCAGCTGAGAGAGTTTCTCTATAATACCTGAGTGGGGAATTGTGTCAAATGCCTTGGCCAGGTCAAGGAAGGCATTATGCACAGTCTTTCCTTATCCATGGCCTTGGTGACCTTCTCAAAGAAGTCCATCATATTTAACATATATGATCTAGCCTTAACGAATCTGAACTGTTGGGTCCAGAGTCTGGAGATTACCTATGTCCTTGTTGATAAGGTCTTTCTCTCTTTTTTAATTTCTCCAAGTCTTTTGGGTTTCTAATACCATGATGGGAATGGATTCCATTCCTAAGTCAAAGTACGATTAAAGTTCATGAAATTAGTATTGTTTTAATCTTTGATGTCAGCCAGCAGTGCTCTTCGCAGCACCCGCAATGTGCCCAGTAATGACTCCTTCTGCAGTTCGTATGGAGTTACATGGATTGGTAACATATCTAAATATGATTCTAATTTTTTTTTTATAAGACCCGTTACTCCTGCTACTATTGGAACTGTCTGGGTATCTTTATTCCACACAGCTCTCGTTTCTGCCTGCAGATCCTGATATTTTATGACTTTGCATCTCGCAGTATCTAAGACACTGTAGTCATTAGGTGTGGCAATTTCAATGATCAATGCTACTTTTGTCTTCTTTTCATGGACCACTATATCAAGTTTTCTTGCATCTATTGTTTGAACTGTTGGTATTCGGTGATCCCATGTGATGTAAACTTCATCATTTTCTATGATGCCTTGTGGCTCACTTTTCCAGTGTTTTTAGCTACTTCAGTATTATAATGTTTGCACAATCCCCAATATAACAGTCTTGCTACATTATTATGCCTTTCAGTATACAGCCCTTCTGCCATTAGTATAGCACAACCAGCAACAGGATTTGCGACCGTTTCCAGTTCTGTTTTACAAAACCTACATCTATCTGTTTCTTTCACATGTTCAATGGACTTTGTAAACCAATGAGTACATAGCCCACTATCTTGGGCTGCCAATATTAACCTTTCATCTTTTGGTTGAAATTCACCTCTTCTTAACCATTCCTGCATTCAGTTCTGATAAACATGAGATTGTTCCAAGAGTTTTCTATACTTGCAACTATATTTATGCATTTTCCACATTTCTTGCCTTCTCATCTCATCCTTCACTTTATATTCTTTCTTTTCTTTTTGGGCACATTCAGTTGCTGCCTGATTTTTATCTACTTCTGGTTTGATTTCCATTCCTGCTTGACGTCGATATGCTTCTGGTAGCCTAAGCAGAGAAGCCATCTTAGACTTATTCTCCTGATGTTTCAAAACTTTCACTATTTTTGGGTCTTGTGAGGTCAGCAGATATGTATGCAGTCCCATGATTGCAGATCTATACATGTAATTAATTTCAAGGAGGCCCATACCTCCTTTAGAATGGGGAATATATAATCTTGGTATGCACTGATTTTTATAAATCATTTGATAACCATGAAGCACCCTTCTTTTTTCCTGTCCTACCTATCCAATACGTTTTGGGGCCAGTCAATCATTCCACAACTGTAAGTTAGAACAGGAAGAGAAAATTGGTTTATAGCTTGAACTTTGTTCCTTGATGTCAGTGCTGTTTTCTGTATTAATTTAAGTCTTCTAAAATATTTCTTACTAAGTTTTATTTGCATTTGTTCATGTTTTATTGTTGATTCTTCATCAATTGCCAAGTATTTATACAATTCCTCTTGCCTAAGTTCTTTTATATCATATTCCTGTCCCAAACTGATTTTTTCTTGGTGCTGCAGCTTTCCTGCTCTAAATGTTGTTTTTGTACATTTATCAAGACCAAATGACATTCTTATATCATCTGAAAATATTTTGACCACTTGCAGTTGTGCTTTCATCCTGCTGTGATATTATCTGAGTTAGATTTCCTACAGTAAATCCTTTACTTTTCAGGTACTCCATAACCTCGGTTTCTATTCCTTTAACTTCTCCATTGCTAATCCTCTTTTCTACTTTTCCTCTTTATTTTCTTATTTTTTTATTGTACAATTTTCCTTGTCTGAATGCCTTTGCTTGTATTTCTCTTCAAATATCTTAGGTGCTGCTTTTTTGTATTAATTAGTTTTGCTTTCTCCTTTGCATAAATATTGCACCACATTAAATCCCCTTTCCTTTCACATGTCCATATTTCTTCTTCAGATGTCTTCTGCTCCTCCTGTTTCTCCTTACTTTTGGGACTTGTTGTTCCTTCATGCTGTGATACAGCCTGTGTTAGACATTCTACACTTAATCCTTCACTTCACAGGTATTCCATAACTTCATCTTCTGGTTTTTAACCTCTTCTTTACTGATCTTCTGTTCTACAATCCCTCTTTGTGATCTGTTTTTATTGTGAAATTTTCCATATTTGGATACCTTTGCCTATATTTATCTTCAAATGTCTTTGGAACTGCCTTTTTTATGTTAATTAGTTTGACTTTCTCCTTTGCATAAATATTGCACCATATCAGACCTCTCGTTCTTTCCCATGTCCATATTTATTTCTTATACCATTCAAAAGTCTCCAGATTTTGTTCTTTATATTTTCACAGTTCCTCAGTCACCTCTTTTTCCAAATGGCCCAAGGTTTCTTGGTCTATATAATGTTTTTCACAAATCTGTTGTATTAATGAACACAATTTTTTTATTTGAAGCTTCTGACAGTTTTTCTTGTGCAAGTATTTTTCTTTCCTCTAATTTCTCTCTTAATTCTTTTGCATATCTTCTGTCTGAAAATTCTGGGCTTCTTGCATAATAGTAGTAACAATACATAATTTCTTTCTTATCCTCAGTAGTCCACTCTATCTATGGCTCTTTTTGGATTTTCAGTTTTTGTGATTTTTGTGTACTACTACTTCCTTCTATAATGGGGGGTGGGGGCATCCTCCTCCCCCTGGGCCTGGCCTGGCCCCATTGTAGGAATGTTTCCATGTCTTGAGGATTCTACAGGGTCATTTTTTTCTAGTCCTGGCACCAGTGTGCCTACCAGGATTGGGCACTTTTTTATCATGGGTCTTGTGCACCCAGCCAGCTTTTTTATTTTAACCTACTTCTGTCCATGATATATGCTATATAAAATACAGTCTATATATCAGTGTTGTCTTGGTGAGATGTTGTGAAAAACAGGGTCCACCTCATGAAGATACTCACCAACACTTGAAGATGAATTCATTTCCAGCAGTACTACTCTCTTTTGCTTGTTGACTTACCGTCTCTCCATTCGGGCCCCATAATGATTCTTTCCATGGCCTTACAGATGGAGCTAGTCAGGCTTATGGGTCTGTAATTCCCTTGGTGGGATAATGATCTCCCTTTGTGCAGACAGATGAATGTTGCTGCCTCCATTCTGCTGGAACATAGCCTGTCTGGAGGCTGTGGTTAAATAGGGATCCAAGTGCGTCTGCTAGATCATGTTTTAAGTTATTTAAAAGGCAACCTGGGTTGTTGTCAGGGTCTGTTGATGTGGTGTCTTTCACCTGAGACAGAGTACAGAAATGAACTGCTGTCTTGAGATAGTAGGCTGAAGAATGGTGGCAGGTATACTTTGGGGTACGACTGATGGGAAAAAGGGGGTGAAGTTTGAACTAAATCTGTCAGGTTGCAAGTTGGCTATTCCATCCTGTTTAGTACAGGTGGTGCCATCCACAACCAAGATCTTAAAATTTCTGACTTAGTTAAAAGTGCTTTGTGAGTTTCCTTGACCAGGAGGGTTATTTTTGCTTCATAATTTGCTTTTGAGGCTTGACTAGATGTCTGATTTGCTTGTTTAGACTAGTGAGGGATTTCTTCTGCTGACCTGCTCCCACTTATTTTTGGACATTATTCTTTCTTTTGCTGATTAGCCTGTTTATACCAGGGTCCTCCAGGGTGGCTTGTTCTTTCAGCAAGATCTAAGTTTAATCCAGGCTGATACTGACAATTCTATACAACTGCTTAAGTGCCTGTACAAGGCATTGGTGTACACCTCTCCATAGGAGTCTACATTTTCTGGGTTTGGGGGAGCTTTGAAATTTCTTATGCCATCACTTAGTGGGAGGTAATTTGTCTTGGAGAAATTCTTTAGCATTTTTGAGCTTGATTGGGCATCTGGCCTTATATTTATTTCAAAGGAGACAATTTTGTGGTCTGATCTTTCCAAACAGAACATTACAGGGGGGGAGCAATTTTCCTCCATGTTAGTTAGTACTATGTCCAGTTTATTTGAGGCCGTAGTGGGTGTGCTGACCAGCTGTTCCAGAGCATTTGCATTGACAAAGTCCAAGAGCCTCTAAGCTTGCATGCTAATGGTTGGTATGTTTCCCAGTCAATGGTAGGATAGTTAAAGTCACCCATGATTAAGGTATTGGGCTGCATGGTGACTGACTCCAGTAAGTCCAGGTACGCTGTATGTTTTTTCTGGTTCAAGGTGGGGGACCTATAGCTAGCAATGATGTGCTATAGGGGAATCTATAGGGGAATTTGCCTGTGGTTAGTTGGACATGGAGAAGCTTGAGAGCATTGTACTGTTTGACCAGTCTTGAGGTGTACTTATCCTTTATGAAGATGGAGACCCCTCCTCCTCTGGTTCTTTCTTGCTCAGTTGGTGGACTGAACATATGAAAGGCATTATATCCTTGCATGGCTGGGTTCTTTCTATTGCTTTGAACCATATTTCAGTGACTGCACAGACATCAGCATATTCAAAGGTGAGGAGATTCTACAGGTGCAGTTTCCTGTTTATACTCCTAGCATTGGGCAGCAGTACCTTGAACTTATCAAGAAAAGATTTTTTAATTCCTGGGAACAGAAAGCATTTGTTTGCTGGTTTCAGTGTATCAAAGAACTAAAAGTTCTGGATATGCAAACAATAGAAACAACATACAAAATTCCACAACAAGATTGGCTAACCATGCATAGCATTCTGACATATTCGCAAGATTTATGCAGAATAATTAGTAATTCTTCATTTAAAGAAATACCTAAACTTATGAAATACCTATATGAAATCATATATAATGAATAAGACATGGAAAAAAGTATTTTGAAATTTTACAAGATGTTGATAAATTATAAAACAACACCCAAATCCTTATATTGGAATTATATAACAAAAGGACACTCATTACATCTAACTGAAGAAATTAAATCAAATATTTTATTATTAATAAAACATACCTCCTTTACACAATACTGGAACGTTTTTAATTGGAAATGCTTGCACAGAGCATTCTCAACTCCAGATAGAATTATTAATATACATTCTTCCACAAAGGTAATATGTCGGAGGTGTGAGCAAATACACAATGCAGAGTGGAATCACATTTTTTCGACTGTGTTAAAATTAAGCCGTTTTGGAATGGTAATAAAAACGTTTTACAAGTTTTAGTTAACGAATTGTTTAACTTATCTAAAGCTGTATTATTGTTAAATGTGTTCGAAGGTCCTCATTTGAATGAGTCAAATATATATCTATTATGGACAATACTTGCAATCTCAAGGAAGTGTATAACAAGAAGATGGAATACAAACACAATACTGACTTTAGAAGACTTCTACAACCTACTGAAGACCACAGCATTGTTGGAAATTAAAATTAAAGAATTAGGAATTCATCCTAAGCCATTTATTAACAATCCATGGAAAAAAGTCTTATCATTGATTGACACTTTACAATAACTGAACAGAAACACTCTGATAACTGGATTGTTATACCTATAAAGTAATTGTATACATTGAGCTCTGTTATAGTGTCAGGCTGATGTAAACAGTGTATATAGATACTTAAGATAAACAACACTGGAACTCAGTAGGAGTGTGCTGTAAACAATACAAAGTGTCAAAAATCCAATAAACAGCACATAAAACACGGCCTGGGCCGGCTGGTAATTTCAACATATTTTCAGCGTATGAGTCGAACACCAAACAAAACAGCAGATGAAACACAACCTGATGTTTTCAGCGTGAGTGTTAAATGCTCAAAAGGCAACACATGGAACACAGCCTAATAGCGGCTCAGCGTTTCAGTTGCAGGACACCACCAAATAGCTCGTAATCCCCCAAAACATGCTCCAAGACCGACTGTTTAAAATCGACCACACATTTATTCAGGATACAAAAAATAAAAACTAGCAAAACTAGTCAAATGTCAAGGGATAAGCACTTTCGGGTCACTTCAACAACCCTTCTTCAGATTCATATGACTTGTACTACATCCTTTTGTTTTTAAAAACCCTTTCCACCAATGAAGCGTTGCATTAAGCAGACACACCCATCCTAGAACGGGCGTGTCATAAGTGTCTCCTCAGTCTCCGCCTTTTCAAGGCGGGTTTCATAGGGAAGGCTGTATTGAGCCCTGGTTTCTGCTGTGCTCACAATTTCCCAATACAGAACATCTCTTCTTGTTCAAGTCTGTTGTTGACATCTCCTCCCCTTTTTGAAGCATACACCATTTTCAAAACTCTGAACATGAAACCATGCCCTTCATTGTCTCTAATATGCTTAGCTAGAGGGTTCTTATAATCCTTAAGCCTTATGTCACCAATATGTTTGGACAGCCTCTCCCTCATCTGTCTTACTGTTTTTCCGAAATAAAAATTGTCACATGATGAACATGTGGCCAGATACACAATGTTCTTCGTTGTACAGTCGGCATAAAAATTACTGGCATATTTCCTCTTAGTAATTGGATGCTCAAAACAATTGTCTGTACATGTAAATCTACACATAGTGCATCTTCTACATGGAAAGGTTACTCTCCTTTTTGAGGTAATATGTGGTTCGAAATTGTTGTCTTTGCATAGCATTTTCTTCAAATTTTTGCATTTCTGAAGCAAAACTTAGGTTCTTCTCCCACTATTTCTTTACATTCCTCATTGGATATTAATATCTTCCAATTCTTCCTTACAATGTCACAGACCCCTTCTGTATCTGCTGTATGAGTGAGAACCATTTTCATATCTCTCTCACAATTTCCACCTCGATCAACACTCTCTTGCTCCCCTCTTAAATATGGTCTGCCTTTCTCATCTCTTTCCATGTTTATTTGCTGTCTCATTCTGAGCACTTCTTCTTCTCTGTAACCTCTTGCCTTAAGATGTTCAGACATGTCATCCATTGCCAACCCAAGGGTTGTATAATTCAAATGCATTCTTGACGTTCTTAAAAATTGTCCTCTCATTATATTTTTATAGGTGTACCTCAGGTGCATACTGTTCCTTGGTAGAATATTGTTCTTCCAACAATGCTTTCTGAAGAGACTAGTCTCTATATCTCCTTCCTCATTTTGTACGATCTGTACATCCAGAAAATCCATTTGTGTGTCACTGTAGGTCATGGTAAACTTTAGAAAATTTGTGCTATTTTCCAAGTATGTATGGAAATTGTTAAGTTCCACAACATCACCTTCCCACAAAATATATATATTGTCCACAAACCTTTGGTATACCTTTAAACAATTCTTCCAGGGGTTGTCCTGATACACCACTTTATCTTCCCAATGCGCCAATACTATATTTGCATAGCTATTGGCGCATATGCGTCCATAGCTACACCACATAGCTGTACATAAAACTTTCCATCAAACATGAAGACATTATTGTTCAATATTATTTCCATCAAGTTGCATAGAACTGCAATTTGCCTTTCCTCATATGTGCCTTCATTCAACAGGAAGCTTCTTAGTGCTGCTACACCATATCTATTTGGAATACTGGTGAACAAATTCTTAATGTCCATGCTAATCATTAAATATTTCTTCCTATCTCTTTTCATGCTGATGTACTCGCTCAGCTTCCCAAGAAATGTCTTGGTGTAATTTAGGACCGCTGGTGCCTTCCACAAGACCTTTTTAATATGATGTTCTACATAAATTGATGCAGGCTCAGTGATCCATCCTGCTCCTGCTACAATAGGCCTCAATGGAGGTTTTTGTGGATCCTTATGAATCGTAGGAAGGCACTTAAAGGCCAGAATCAAGGGACGTTCCACCCGTAAATAGTTACATAACTCAACTGTGATCAGGTTTTGTTCTTTAAGTTCTTCCAAATACAACTTCACTTTCATTTCAGTTTTCTCTAGTTCATTCTTATTAATCTCCTTATATGATGTATCATCCTGCAAGAGGTTCAATACCTCCTCAATGTGTCTGGCCTTGTCCATCAGGACAACCCCACCTTCTTTATCTGCGGGTCTAATAATCAGTTCTGTACTCTCTTCTAGCTCTCTCAAAGCCAGTTTTTCGTCTTTTGTGATGTTATAGCTTGTCCTTTTATTGTTCCACAGATAATCAGTTATTTCTTGTTCACATACATTAATGAAGGTATCCATCACTGCATTGTTCTGTGGCACAAAGCTGCTAGGTTTTTTAAACAAATCTAATTCAGTTTCTTTACTGTCCTTGTACATGCTTCTCAGCATCATATCACGTCCAAGGGACCTCAGACTCAGTATAGCCTCATTATCTTTCATTCCTCTAGTGGGTATGAATTTCAGCCCCTTATCAAGAATGTTCATGTGCATTTCAGTCAACATGAAAGATGAAAGATTAAAAACCAAAGATTCATTTCTTCCTTCATTTATCGTTCCTCTGTGTACGACCTTCTTCTTTTCCTTCCTCTGCTCAACAATCTCATTTCTTTTCTGTTTCACACTTCCCTTATCCGAAATGGAAGTACTGAAAAAAACCACATCCTTCATACCATGTTTTGATATAGCACCCGAGTCACTACTCATCACTTCCTTCTGGTTGTTCTCATTCGATACCAGATTGGACATACCCAGCATTTGATTGGTCATCTGTATTGTTCCCTGTGGCTGTAGATTGTTTATTTCTATGTCATTTACATTTTGATTTTCATAATTCTCATTCACTTTATCTCTACTCCCATCAACTGCACTCAGTGAGGCCTTTCGTAGAACTCTTTGAGGGTACCTATCATACGGTCCATTCTTCTTAGGCACTTGCTGCTCTTTATTAAAATCCCTTGACCAAGTGAACACATCACCCCTTTTAAAATCACCATAGTCCCTCCTTTTTTTCTTAGTTTTTATTTGTTCCAGTTTATTATCATATAACAACATTTTGTAGTATAGTTCTTCTAATTTTGATGTACATATTTCATTGTCAAACTCTTGCTCCAAGTACATTTGTAAACTTTCTCTTTTCTTAACTAAGTCATTCTCTCTGGGTAGAAAGTGTTCTATAAGTAACTTCATAGAGCTCCAACTGTGTTCTAAATTGAGGCTCTGCCATTTCTTCAGCAGTTCTGGTTGTGAACTCCCCTGCGTAGGCATTAACAGAACCCTTAGGCCTCTCGGCACTATATTATAGTGTAAGCATGCCTCTAGATGTTGTCATTGCCATTGCAACCTTTTATGTTCATAAAGACCATCCTCCATCTCATGTCAGTAATTTTACACTGACTGTACAACGAAAAACATTGTGCATCTGGACACATGTTCATCATGTGACAATTTTTATGTAGGGAAAACAGTAAGACAGATGAAGGAGAGGCTGTCCAAACATATTAGTGACATAAGGCTTAAGGATTATAAGAACCCTCTAGCTAAGCATATTAGAGACAATGAAGGGCATGGTTTCATGTTCAGAGTTTTGAAAATGGTGTATGCTTCAAAAAGGGGAGGAGATGTCAACAACAGACTTGAGCAAGAAGAGATGATCTGGATTGGGAAATTGTGAGCACAGCAGAAACCAGGGCTCAATACAGCCTTCCCTATGAAACCCGCCTTGAAAAGGCGGAGACTGAGGAGACACTTATGACACGCTCGTTCTAGGATGGCTGTGTCTGCTTAATGCAATGCTTCATTGGTGGAAAGGGTTTTTAAAAACAAAAGGATGTAGTACAAGTCTTAGAATCACGAAACAAAAAGTCTATTGCACTAAAGTCACTCTGCCTACCATAAGCAAAGTCCAAAGAACACAATAAGGCAGAGGACTCCACGTAGAGCTAGTCAAGTCTTTTATTCAATAAAATCAGAAATAAAACCTTGTATAAGCGCTTTCAGGCAACATGCCCTTCATCAGATAACAAAGAACATCACAAGAGACCATTTTTAAAAATACAGAGCAACCAATCAGCTTTCAATATTTTACCCTCCTTTTCTTAAGCATGGGTTTTAAAGGTACAACAGCATTAATACCTGGTGGCTTATCTGCCCCAAGTCTTATAATCCATCTAGTTTCTGCAGATTCCGTGTCATTGAACAAATCACCTCCTCTAACATTGGGAGTAATCATTTGTATTGCCATAAACAGAAATATATAATTCAAATTCACTCTTACGTGTTGAGCTAGTGCATTATGTTCATTGGAATGCTTAATATCTGATATATATTAGGATATCCTTGTCTTAAACATTGTATTGGTCTTACCCACGTAATATGATTCACAATTCTGACACACAGCTATATACACTAAGTTCTTTGTTCTACAATCTGCGTATCCCTTAAATGTGTATTGTCTACCTGTCCTCAGATGTATAAATGTATGTTCTTGCAGAATATGTCGACATGCTCTACACTGGTGGCAAGGATATGTACCTGTCTTCCTTGTAAGCAAATTACCCTTTACATAATGCTTAGGTTCTTTACAAAGTATATCTTTCAAATTCTTATTTTTTCCTAAACACAAAATTTGGTGTAATATCTAAAATCTCCTTCAACTTCAGATCCGTGTGTAGCACCTGCCAATGATGTTTAATAATTTCGCAAATGTTACCCACATCACTGCTCTATGTGAGTACCATATTAGTTCTGCCTTTACCCTCAAATGATATTCCCTGTTGTTCATTATTTGCAGTGTTTCCACCCACTCTATTGAGCCAAGGTCTGGCAATGTTATTACGTTTGATCTTACTACTTCTTATTAAGGGTTCTAGCCTATCACACTTATAGCCCCTCAACATTAAATTATTTTGAAGGTTGTCCACCTCTTCATGAAATTTAGCATCCTCACTATATAGTCTTGAAATCCTACATACTTGCCCTTTGACTATATTGTCAAATGTATGACGTGGGTGCATACTATCAAAAGGTAGCAAACTGTTACGCCAACAGGTTTTTCTATATAATGACGTCATCATGCCATCTCCATCTCGGCTAGTTAAGTGTACATCTAAAAGGTCTATAGTTAATTCAGAATAATTGACAGAGAACTTGAAAAATTCAGAACTCCCTTCTAAATAAGCTATAAAAGCTTTCAATTCTTGTTCTGTGCCATCCCATAAAAAGAAAATATCATCAACAAAACGTACATAAAAACGTAAATTATTAGTCCATGCATGTGTTACTTCAAATATGGTGTTGTCCTCCCAATATGCCAACACTAGGTTGGCATATGAGTTCGCACAGGGTGTGCCCATGGCTATACCCTGTTGTTGTCTATAGTAAACTCCCTGACAAGTGAAAATATTATATTCCAGGACAATATTCAGAAGCTTACTGATTCTTTGAATAGTGTCCATATTAAATTGTGTCTTACTAAGTAGTATACTTTCTATCGCTTGAATACCATATTTATTATCAATCACTGTAAAAAGATTATTCCCATCCAGTGTGACAAACATAAACTTCTTATCATCCACCTTGGTTAAATGCTCTGAGAAGGATGAAACAAACTGTGCTGTGTCCTTCAATATTCTTGGATAAATACTTAACATAGGTTTTAAAGCACATTCAACTCAGATGGATACATTTTCAGTGACCCATCCCCTTCCTGAAACAATAGGTCTTAGGGGTGGGTCATTAGCACTCTTATGGATTTTTGGAAGTGCTTTGAATTCGGGTACTATTGGATGTTGAATCCATAAAAACATCTTCAATTCTTCATCCACCAAGCCTATAACTTGTAGGTTAGTAATAATATTATTTACTTTATCTGTCAGATTTTTTGCCATAATGGGAGAAAGTTTGGCAAATGTATAAGCATCCCCCAACAACATTTTGAGTTTATTACAATAGAATTCTCTGTTCATGACAACTACGGACCCCCCTTTATCCGCTGGTTTTATGATACTTGAATTCTCTATCAGTCTATCAAGCGCCATCCTTTGTGTTCTGGACAGGTTATACAATGTTTTCTTTTGATCATTTTTGAAATACTCTTCTACTTCCTGTTCACATCATTTAACAAACACAGACATGGCGGGGCAAAATGTCGGCATGTAGTCACTCGGCTGCCGTAAATTCTTGTTCACTTCAAGCATATCTTCCCCTTAAACATTTGTTTTAACATAACATTCCTAGCAAAACGTAAAACATCTAAAATAACTTGACTATGGTCAGACATGGCATCTGGATCAAAGGTCAAGCCATTGTTCAATACTTGTATTGGTTCAACGCTGAGCTCAAAATCAGATAAATTATAAACAATATTAGAGTCACCCACAGTCATCCTGAGACTCTCCGTCTCTTCTGTTCGTGATACTGCGACATGCTCCATTTGACTGGGTTCTTCTTGCGAACAGGCACTGGTAACATGGGAAAAGTTTTACTGAACACAAAAGGTGTACTTTTGGGTTTTGCTCCCAGCATAACAAAGTGTCCTCTGTATTCACTGTAAGGCATTCATGCCCCGGTTGACTCACCTCCATATTGGAGCGTGATGACGACACATTATCTTCATTGGTCACTACAGCTGAAGAATGAGAAATGGAGGTAAAGGAATCCTCAGCCCTAGATATAGCATTTACATTAACATCAAGCTCTTTCTCCATCTGTTGGTTGGGAGCTGGTTCCCTTATATGAGCTGCTTCTACTCTATTACCAATCCTATGTCTAACCCTTGGCCAGCTAAAAGTATTACTTTGAGCAAAGTCTCTGATGTCACGTTCCAACTTTTTGATTTTAATTTGTTGTAACTTAGTGTCATATGAGGCTGAAGCAAAAAGCACATTACTCATTCTTTCAACATGGTACTCTTCTGTAAAACGCCGTTCAATATCTTTTTGCATATCTCGTACTTCCTTAAGAACTTTCTGTTCCTATGGTTGAAAATAATCCAACAGTAACTGCATATACGATATACTCATTTGCAAATTGATCTCCTGCCAACGTGCTAGGAGATCCGGGTACACTTCCCCCCGTCTAGGTATACACAACACTCGCATGCCTCTAGGCATCACATTGGATTTCAGGCAGGCTTCCAGGTAAAACAAGGTCTGGCGATGTTATTACGTTTGATCTTACTACTTCTTATTAAGGATTCTAGTCTATCATGCTTATAGCCCCTCAACATAAGAACTTGAAAGATATACTTTTTAAAGAACCTAAGCATTATGTAAAGGGTAATTTACTTACAAGGAAGACAGGTACATATTGTTGCCACCAGTGTAGAGCATGTCGACATATTCTGCAAGAACATACATTTATACATCCGAGGACAGGTAGACAATACACGTTTAAGGGATACGCAGATTGTAGAACAAAGAATTTAGTGTATATAGCTGTGTGTCAGAATTGTGAATCATATTATGTGGGTAAATACAATGTTTAAGACAAGGATATTCCAACATATATCAGATATCAAGCATTCCAATGAACATAATGCACTAGCTCAACATGTAAGAGTGAATTTGAATCATACATTTCTGTTTATGGCAATACAAATGATTACTCCCAATGTTAGTGGAGGTGATTTGTTCAATGATATGGAATGTGCAGAAACTAGATGGATTATAAGACTTGGGGCGGATAAGCCACCAGGTATTAATGCTGTTGTACCTTTAAAATCCATCCTTAAGAAAAGGAGGGTAAAATATTGAAAGCTGATTGGTTGCTCTGTATTTTTAAAAATGGTCTCTTGTGATGTTCTTTGTTATCTGATGAAGGGCATGTTGCCTGAAAGTGCTTATACAAGGTTTTATTTCTGATTTTATTGAATAAAAGACTTGACTAGCTCTACGTGGAGTCCTCTGCCTTATTGTGTTCTTTGGACTTTGCTTATGGTAGGCAGAGTGACTTTAGTGCAATAGACTTTTTGTTTCGTGATTCTAAGACTTGTACTACATCCTTTTGTTTTTAAAAACCCTTTCCACCAATGAAGCATTGCATTAAGCAGACACACCCATCATAGAACGAGCGTGTCATAAGTGTCTCCTCCGTCTCCGCCTTTTCAAGGCGGGTTTCATAGGGAAGGCTGAATTGAGCCCTGGTTTCTGATGTGCTCACAATTTCCCAATCCAGATCATCTCTTCTTGCTCAAGTCTGTTGTTGACATCTCCTCCCCTTTTTGAAGCATACACCATTTTCGAAACTCTGAACATGAAAGCATGCCCTTCATTGTCTCTAATATGCTTAGCTAGAGGGTTCTTATAATCCTTAAGCCTTATGCCACTAATATGTTTGGACAGCCTCTCCTTCATCTGTCTTACTGTTTTTCTGACATAAAAATTGTCACATGTTAAACATGTGGCCAGATATACAATGTTCTTCATTGTACAGTCAGCATAAAAAATACTGACATATTTCCTCTTAGTAACTGGATGCTCAAAACAATTGCCTGTACATATAAATCTACACATAGTGCATCTTCTACATGGAAAGGTTCCTCTTCTTTTTGAGGTAGTATGTGGTTCGAAATTGTTATCTTTGCATAGTATTTTCTTCAAATTCTTTGCATTTTTGAAGCAAAACTTAGGTTCTTCTCCCACTATTTCTTTACATTCCTCATTGGATATTAATATCTTCCTATTCTTCCTTACAATGTCACAGACCCCTTCTGTATCTGTTGTATGAGTGAGAACCATTTTCAATTCTGTCTGACAATTTCTACCTCGATCAACACTCTCTTGCTCCCCTCTTAAATATGGTCTGCCTTTCTCATCTCTTTCCATGTTTATTTGCTGTTTCATTCTGAGCACTTCTTCTTCTCTGTAACCTCTTGCCTTAAGATGTTCAGACATGCCATCCATTGCCAACCCAAGGGTTGTATCATTCGAATGTATTCTTGACGTTCTTAAAAATTGTCCTCTCATGATATTTTTATAGGTGTACCTCGGGTGCATATTGTTCCTTGGTAGAATATTGTTCTTCCAACAATCCATTCTGAAGAGACTAGTCTATATTTCCTTCCTCATTTTGTATGATCCGTACATCCAGAAAATCCATTTGTGTGTCACTGTAGGTCATGGTAAACTTTAGGAAATTTGTGCTATTTTCCAACTATGTATGGAAATTGTTAAGTTCCACAACATCACCTTCCCACATAATATATATATATATATATATCGTCCACAAACCTTTGGTATACCTTTAAACAATTCCTCCAGGGGTTGTCCTGATACACCACTTTATCTTCCCAATGCGCCAATACTATATTCGCATAGCTATTGGCGCATGGCGTACCCATAGCTACACCACATAGCTGTACATAAAACTTGCCATCAAACATGAAGACATTATTGTTCAATATTGTTTCCATCAAGTTGCATAGAACTGCAATTTGCCTTTCCTCATATGTGCCTTCATTCAACAGGAAGCTTCTTAGTGCTGCTACACCATATCTATTTGGAATACTGGTGAACAAATTCTTAATGTCCATGCTAATCATTAAATATTTCTTCCTATCTCTTTTCATGCTGATGTACTCGCTCATCTTCCCAAGAAATGTCTTGGTGTCCTTTAAGACCGCTGGTGCCTTCTTCAATACCTTTTTAATATGATGTTCTACATAAATTGATGCAGGCTCAGTGATCCATCCTGCTCCTGCTACAATAGGCCTCAATGGAGGTTTTTGTGGATCCTTATGAATCTTAGGAAGGCACTTAAAGGCCAGAATCAAGGGATGTTCCACCCGTAAATAGTTACATAACTCAACTGTGATCAGGTTTTGTTCTTTAAGTTCTTCCAAATACAACCTCACTTTCATTTCAGTTTTCTCTAGTTCATTCTTATTAATCTCCTTATATGATGTATCATCCTGCAAGAGGTTCAATACCTCCTCATTGTGTCTGGCCTTGTCCATCAGGACAACCCCACCTCCTTTATCTGCGGGTCTAATAATCAGTTCTGTACTCTCTTCTAGCTCTCTCAAAGCCAGTTTTTCTTCTTTCGTGATGTTATAGCTTGTCCTTTTATTGTTCCACAGATAATCAGTTATTTCTTGTTCACATACATTAATGAAGGCATCCATCACTGCATTGTTCTGTGGCACAAAGCTGCTAGGTTTTTTAAACAAATCTAATTCAGTTTCTTTACATGTAAGAGTGAATTTGAATCATACATTTCTGTTTATGGCAATACAAATGATTACTCCCAGTGTTAGAGGAGGTGATTTGTTCAATGATATGGAATGTGCAGAAACTAGATGGATTATAAGACTTGGGGAGGATAAGCCACCAGGTATTAATGCTGTTGTACATTTAAAACCCATGCTTAAGAAAAGGAGGGTAAAATATTGAAAGCTGATTGGTTGCTCTATCTTTTTAAAATGGTCTCTTGTGATGTTCTTTGTTATCTGATGAAGGGCATGTTGCCTGAAAGCGCTTATACAAGGTTTTATTTCTGATTTTATTGAATAAAAGACTTGACTAGCTCTACGTGGTGTCCTCTGCCTTATTGTGATCTTTGGATGTAGTACAAGTCATATGGATCTGAAGAAGGGTTGTTGAAGTGACCCGAAAGCGCTTATCCCTTGACATTTGACTAGTTTTGCTAGTTTTTATTTTTTGTATCCTGAATAAATGTGTGGTCTATTTTAAACAGTTGGTCTTGGAACATGTTTTGGAGGATTACGAGCTATTTGGTGGTGTTCTGCAACTGAAACGCTGAGACACTATTAGGCTGTGTTCCATGTGTTGCCTTTTGATCATTTAACACTCACGCTGAAAACATCAGGTTGTGTTTCATCTACTGTTTTGTTTGGCGTTTGACTCATACGCTGAAAATACGTTGAAATTACCAGCTGGCCCTGGCCGTGTTTTATGTGCTGTTTATTGGATTTTTGACACTTTGTATTGTTTACAGCACACTCCTACTGAGTTCTGGTGTTGTTTTTCTTGGATTTACATTGTTTCTATATGGAACTGGAGGAGCCATGGCGGAAGGACGAGCTGAGAGGGTAATTGAGGACTATACTGGTAATGTTTAAACGAATTGTGTATCAACCACACAAACAGAAGGAAGACATGCATTTGTACAAAGGAAGTCAAATAGACTACTGTTTAATAAAAATGACAATCCACTGTTGAAATTGGATTTTTTAGATGAAGCAATATGAACTGAAGTGGCTGAAAGTGAAAGACAGAATGCTGTGGACATGCAAAGGTTTTATAATGATGTAAGGGAGATGGAGGATGGTCTTTATGAACTGAAAAGGTTGCAATGGCAACGACAACATCTAGAGGCATGCTTACACTATAATATAGTGCCGAGAGGCCTAAGGCTTCTGTTAATGCCTACGCAGGGGTGTTTACAACCAGAACTGCTGAAGAAATGGCAGAGCCTCAATTTAGAACACAGTTGGAGCTCTATGAAGTTACTTGTAGAACACTTTCTACCGAGAGAGAATGACTAAAATAGAAAGTTTACAAATGTACTTGGAGCAAGAGTTTGACAATGAAATATGTACATCAAAATTAGAAGAAATATACTACAAATTTTCGTTATATGATAATAAATTGGAACAAATAAAAACTAAGAAAATTAGGAGGGACTATGGTGATTTTAAAAGGGGTGATGTGTTCACTTGGTCAAGGGATTTTAATAAAGAGCAGCAAGTGCCTAAGAAGAATGGACCGTATGATAGGTACCCTCAAAGAGTTCTACGAAAGGCCTCACTGAGTGCAGTTGATGGGAGTAGAGATAAAGTGAATGAGAATTATGAAAATCAAAATGTAAATGACATAGAAATTAACAATCCACAGCCACAGGGAACAATACAGATGACCAATCAAATGCTGGGTATGTCCAATCTGGTATCGAATGAGAACAACCAGAAGGATGTGATGAGTAGTGACTCGGGTGCTATATCAAAAAATGGTATGAAGGATGTGGTTTTTCCAGTACTTCCATTTCGGATAAGGGAAGTGAGAAACAGGAAAGAAATGAGATCGTTGAGCAGAGGAAGGAAAAGAAGAAGGTCGTACACAGAGGAACGATAAATTAAGGAAATAATGAATCTTTGGTTTTTAATCTTTCATCTTTCATGTTGACTGAAATGCACATGAACATTCTTGATAAGGGGCTGAAATTCATACCCACTAGAGGAATGAAAGATAATGAGGCTATACTGAGTCTGAGGTCCCTTGGACGTGATATGATGCTGAGAAGCATGTACAAGGACAGTAAAGAAACTGAATTAGATTTGTTTAAAAAACCTAGCAACTTTGTGCCACAGAACAATGCAGTGATGGATACCTTCATTAATGTATGTGAACAAGAAATAACTGATTATCTGTGGAACAATAAAAGGACAAGCTATAACATCACAAAAGACGAAAAACTGGCTTTGAGAGAGCTAGAAGAGAGTACAGAACTGATTATTAGACCCGCAGATAAAGAAGGTGGGGTTGTCCTGATGGACAAGGCCAGACACAATGAGGAGGTATTGAACCTCTTGCAGGATGATACATCATATAAGGAGATTAATAAGAATGAACTAGAGAAAACTGAAATGAAAGTGAGGTTGTATTTGGAAGAACTTAAAGAACAAAACCTGATCACAGTTGAATTATGTAACTATTTACGGGTGGAACATCCCTTGATTCTGGCCTTTTAGTGCCTTCCTACGATTCATAAGGATCCACAAAAACCTCCATTGAGGCCTATTGTAGCAGGAGCAGGATGGATCACTGAGCCTGCATCAATTTATGTAGAACATCATATTAAAAAGGTCTTGAAGAAGGCACCAGCAGTCCTAAAGGACACCAAGACATTTCTTGGGAAGCTGAGTGAGTACATCAGCATGAAAAGAGATAGGAAGAAATATTTAATGATTAGCATGGACATTAAGAATTTGTTCACCAGTATTCCAAATAGATATGGTGTAGCAGCACTAAGAAGCTTCCTGTTGAATGAAGGCACATATGAGGAAAGGCAAATTGCAGTTCTATGCAACTTGATGGAAATAATATTGAACAATAATGTCTTCATGTTTGATGGAAAGTTTTATGTACAGCTATGTGGTGTAGCTATGGGTACGCCATGCGCCAATAGCTATGCAAATATAGTATTGGCGCATTGGGAAGATAAAGTGGTGTATCAGGACAACCCCTGGAGGAATTGTTTAAAGGTATACCAAAGGTTTGTGGATGATATATATATATTATGTGGGAAGGTGATGTTGTGGAACTTAACAATTTCCATACATACTTGGAAAATAGCACAAATTTCCTAAAGTTTACCATGACCTACAGTGACACACAAATGGATTTTCTGGATGTACGGATCGTACAAAATGAGGAAGGAAATATAGAGACTAGTCTCTTCAGAAAGGATTGTTGGAAGAACAATATTCTACCAAGGAACAATATGCACCCGAGGTACACCTATAAAAATATAATGAGAGGACAATTTTTAAGAACGTCAAGAATACATTCGAATGATACAACCTTTGGGTTGGCAATGGATGACATGTCTGAACATCTTAAGGCAAGAGGTTACAGAGAAGAAGAAGTGCTCAGAATGAGACAGCAAATAAACATGAAAAGAGATGAGAAAGGCAGACCATATTCAAGAGGGGCGCAAGTGAGTGTTGATCAAGGTAGAAATTGTCAGAGAGAATTGAAAATGGTTCTCACTCATACAGCAGATACAGAAGGGGTCTGTGACACTGTAAGGAAGAATTGGAAGATATTAATGTCCAATGAGGAATGTAAAGGAATAGTGGGAGGAGAACCTAAGTTTTGCTTCAGAAATGCAAAGAATTTGAAGAAAATACTATGCAAAGACAACAATTTCGAACCACGTATTACCTCAAAAAGGAAAGGAACCTTTCCATGTAGAAGATGCACTATGTGTAGATTTATATGTACAGACAATTGTTTTGAGCATCCAGTTACTAAGATGAAATATGTCAGTATTTTTTATGCTGACTGTACAACGAAGAACATTGTGTATCTGGCCACATGTTCATCATGTGACAATTTTTATGTCGGAAAAACAGTAAGACAGATGAAGGAGAGGCTGTCCAAACATATTAGTGACATAAGGCTTAAGAATTATAAGAACCCTCTAGCTAAGCATATTAGAGACAATGAAGGGCATGGTTTCATGTTCAGAGTTTTGAAAATGGTGTATGCTTCAAAAAGGGGAGGAGATGTCAACAACAGAGTTGAGCAAGAAGAGATGTTCTGTATTGGGAAATTGTGAGCACATCAGAAACCAGGGCTCAATACAGCCTTCCCTATGAAACCCGCCTTGAAAAGGCGGAGACTAAGGAGACACATATGACACGCCCATTCTAGGATGGGTGTGTCTGCTTAATGCAATGCTTCATTGGTGGAAAGGGTTTTTAAAAACAAAAGGATGTAGTACAAGTCATATGGATCTGAAGAAGGGTTGTTGAAGTGTCCCGAAGGCGCTTATCCCTTGACATTTTACTAGTTTTTATTTTTTGTATCCTGAATAAATGCGTGGTCTATTTCAAACAGTTTGTGTTGGAGCATGTTTTGGAGGATTACGAGCTATTTGGTGGTGTTCTGCAACTGAAACGCTGAGACACTATTAGGCTGTGTTCCATGTGTTGCCTTTTGAGCGTTTAACACTTACACTGAAAACATCAGGTTATGTTTCATCTGCTGTTTTGTTTGGCATTTGACTCATACACTGAAAATACGTTGGAACTACCAGCTGGCCCAGGCCATGTTTTATGTGCTGATATTGGATTTTTGACACCTAGTTACTTAAGATGTTATATACAAATTCTATGGAATTTATTCAACTGTATTGGAAAAATAAAAAGATTTTTGAGAAAAAAAAAAGGAAAAGATTTTGCTACATTTGGAAGTTGTTACTTTGACACTATATCCGTCGCTGAAGTCTTTCCAGTATCCAAAAGTGTAGCTGGCAGAGATGCAGACCATCAATGGCAAAACAGTGTGATGACTGCGGCCTGCTGATCATGTCCTCTCAGGCTGACAAATATTGGATCCCCTTGGACTGACACCAAAAGGTGAGCCAATTGTTAAAGTCAATAATGTTTTGTTTGTATTGCAACATCATCCATGCTGAGGGTAGAAGGCTGCTCAAGACTTGTGTCATACCTGCATGCGACACCTAATCTGAGTGCTCAGTCATGTAGTCCCAGGAACTACATCTCATTGGTTCATAGATTCATAGGCGCTCACTAGGCTAATGGCCCTAGATCCCTTACAAACTTAACCATATTTATCCTAAGTTGCTCCAATTGTTGGTGGTTAGGTGAGTGAAGTTCACAGAGCTAAGGGTCTATGGTAGTTAATCCCAACTTCCTCTGTCCAGAAGGGACATGACCACCACCCAAGGAGTGAATTTGTGGTCTCCCATCCATGGATATAAGTTGCCTTTGAAGAGGTTCAGGGAAGGGTTCTGTTTCATGTGAATAGGAAGCATGTTCCAGAGAAGTGTCAGTCTCTAGGAGGTGTATCTAGCTCTCCAGTATGGTTTGTTCATATCAGAGGCTAGATTAAGATCCTTGGAGTGAGTGATCCCCCTGCAGTTTGATTTATGAATGTATAGCATCTTCATCAACGCCAGGTCAGAGACTGCCCTGTAAGCCAGGCACAGGTCACCCCTTAGCAACCTGTAGAAGACAGAATACAATGACATGGCTTTCAGTCTTTCTGAGTAAGACTTGTTTTGTGTACCCTACAATTTCTTGGTGAGAAACATCTGTGATCTCTCCAATTGTTGCAGGTGTCTGGTAAGGTACATGCAAAAGAGATCATTGTACTCAATTATTGGTCTGATGAGGGCCGAGTGTAATGGAATTATAACATCCTTAGATCTAGATGTGATGCCTTTACTTATAGATGTGCCACATAGAAGGATTTCCTTACTACTGTGGATACGTGGTGGTCAAAGTTTAGATTGTTATCAACCTAAGTATCCAGATCATATACCACTGGCACTTGGGGGGGGGCTTGATGTCAATAATGTAATTAGCAGTGATGTCAGCTTTACCAAAGGGAACAATAATGTATTTTTTTGCATTTAGCTTTAATCAGTGGCTTTGGCGCCTATCATTTGTCTGCATTAACCCTGTCTGTAGTATATTAACATCATTGGTGGACTCAGTGATTGCTCCCAATTTGCAATTGTCAGCAAACTTGGTCAGCAACAGACTATCCAACTTTTTCTGGACTTCTGAAAAATAAATTTTGAACAGTAAGGGGTCAACACAGAACCCTGTGGCATGCCATTGGTGACTGGTCTTTTGCTAGAGGTGAAGTCACCCACTTTGACAGTATGTGTCCTGTCAGTGAGCCATTTGGCTACCCATCTGGTAACATAGCGGTTAATTCCCAATTGGGAGAGATTCTCTATAATACCAGAGAGGGGGATTAAATCAAATGCCTTGGCTAGGTCAGGATAGGTGGTATGCACCGTCTTTCCCCTTGTCTAAGGCCTTGGTGACTTTTTGAAAGATGTCAGTCATGCTTAGCAGGCATGATCCTTCTGCATTATATGTTAGCAGAGCTATCTGTCCTAAGTGCTATGATTAGTAAATTTTCTCTACCACCAACTGGCTTGTTTACATCACAGATCTATATGTTATTCAATTACTATAACCACTTTGCTATTCCAGAATCTGTACTTGTAATCCATGTAATTTTTTGCAAACCACTATTATTTCTTCATGTAATATTTTTTCTGTCTTGTATTCTCATATTCTTCTGTATGTTATTTCATAATGTTGTACATTGTTGTATTGCTTTGTATTGTTTTATATTATTATGTATTATTTCATAATATTGTATATTGTTGTTTGACTTATTAAGTAAAAGTGGAGCTTTTCTCCCTGTGCCTCCACTGAAAAAAGACCTGTGTCCAGTCGGACATTCCCTGTAAACAAATGAAAAATAAATAAATAAAATAAAATAAATGATCTACCTTTAACAAATCCAAACTGGGTTGGATCCAGAGTTTGGAGAGTACCTATGTCCTTGTTAATAAGGTCCATAATTATTCTTTCTATGGCCTTGCAGATGAGGCTAGTCAAACTTATGGGCCTATAATGCCCAGGGTCAGTTGATGGTCCCCCTTTGTGCAGAGGGATTACTGTTGCTGTTCTCCATTCTGCAAGAACTTAGCCAGGTCTCAGGGTGTGGTTAAACAAGGATCCAATTGGGTCTAATAGGCCATGTTTTAAGTTGTTTAAAAGGCAACCTGGGATATTGTTTGGTCCCATTGATGCCATGTTTTTGGCCTTGGAGAGTGCTGAGATGATCTGCTGTCTTGGGAATAACAGCCTGAGGAGCGGTGGCAGTTATAATTTGGGGGGATGACTGGAGGGGATGGGAGTGAAGTTTTCTCCAATTCTTTCAGCTAGCAGGTTGGCTATTACCACCAGCTAAGTAGAGGTGGTGCCATCCACAAGTTCAACACATAACTGGGTATTCCCTTTTAGATTTTGGATGTAGTTAAAGAATGCCTTGTGATTATCCTTAGCTAGGGAGGCTATTGTTTTGTAATTAGCTTCAGAGGACTTTACAAGTTTGCTAATGTGTTTGTTTAAGCTAAAGAGGGATTTCTTCCTCTGCTGAGCCAGTTCCCTCTTGTTGATGTTCAAGGTCATTCACAGCCACATGGACCAAGGTCATTCACACCCACATGGACTATGACTGGGTCATACTGGTACTTGTAACTGAGTGACTTGAGTGCTTGTGTTATCTGGCAGATCCTTGCACCTGACAGTCAGCTAACCGTAAACTTCTCCTTATCAGGCCTGGTGAGGGAACATCATTGTCTCTCACAATGGTGTCTGCTATGCCTGATATGTTAGGTTTTGTGGTGTTTCACATTCTGAGTTTATTTGTTGAGATACTGGTGTGCATGTTATATGTTGTGGTTGTTGCTTGCTTTGATGTGTGTATATGTGCCTCTGGGTTTTTGGTAAGTTACTAGTGAGTAGCTATTCATATGTGGGTTTATGTGTCAAATCCTTATTTATTGTGTGTGTGTGTGTGTGTGTGTGTGTGTGTGTGTGTGTGTGTGTGTGTGTGTGTGTGTGTGTGTGTGTGTGTGTGTGTGTGTGTGCATGCATGTTTGTGCGTGTGTGTGTGTGTGTGCATGCATGCGTGTGTGCATGCATGTGTACCTGTGTGTGCGTGTGGGTGTGTGCATGTATGCGTGTGTGTGTGCATGCTTGTGTGTGTGTGTGTGTGTGTGTGTGTGTGTGTGTGTGTGTGTGTGTGTGTGTGTGTGTGTGTGTGTGTGTGCTGACAACCAGTTTGGCATTCAATTTGTCTGTATGTGAGAACCTTTCCTCTGTTTTCATAGTATAACTCCATCTCTCACATATAGTATTTGTTTGCTTCAGGATTAAGTGGTTGTCAGTACACATGATACAATTGCTGCATTCCTCAGGATGCCCATGTTATGTCTATCTGACTGGCTACAGAGATGGAAGGAAATTGCCCATCTATGAAATCAGGTTCTTACTGTGGGTTTTATCAGGAAAAGGAATGGGTTAATTAGACTGGACTGAGCCGGTAGCAAAAAGATCATGATTTGGAACTATACTTTGTGGAGTCTAAGATTAACCAACAGTGGTGCTGGTCAGCGAGTGACTTAGTTGCTCCTAGAGCACCACATGGCTGAGTATGGTTTCAGTAATAGTTATTCTAGGGAAGTTTTATCTTCAAGACATTTGCCTCTATACAGGGCACTGCTAACCGAGGCTTATATCCAGGCAAAAAGAAGCAGGTTTTCAGCTAACTACCAGTTAGGAAAGCACACAATAACCCTTCTACCAGCAATCCCCAACTCAGGTAGGTTTAGATCAGCACACTTCTGCCACAAGAGTGCAGAGAAACCTTCCTAATATAAAATGGCTCATTTGGAGGCCAGGTATATAGGTCAGCCACGGTGGTGCAGCAGTTAGCATTGCCCCCTCACAGCAAGAGGTTCTCCAGTTTGATTCTCGGCTGGGATGCCTTCTGTGTGGTCTGCATGTCCTCCCTGTGGTCGCGTGGGTTTCCTCCGGGTGCTCCGGTTTCCTCCCACATCCCAAAGACATGCTGTAGGTGGATTGGACACTCCAAATTGGCCCCAGGTGTGAGTGTGTGCATGTGTGTGCCTTCTGTGGAAGGTTGGGCACTGGGCTGGCAACTTGACACTGTAAAACTCCACTGCCAATCATGAGCAGACAGGTGATCCGCTGTGGCGACCCCTAACCGGGAAAAGTCGAAAGAAGAAGAGGAGGCCAGGTGCATGAAGACCACACAACCTAGATACAACAGCCCTGAAACTATCTGATGCAATGTAATACACTTGAGATTAAAAATCTGGTGGCCCTTCCACTCACTCATTGGCCATACTCCAGCTATTTGCCCTTTTCTTTGGGTTTTCTCATTGCAGTCTGCTGTAAATGAGGTCAACATTTTAACAGCCTGTGTTAGACTCATATCAAGGCCTTTCAAAGCACCTGACATCTGACCTTCCTCTGCTCTATATGTACGTCAGCTCCTTACTGCCTGCAAGAACTGGCTCAATAACATTTCAGAGCCTTAGTCCTCTGTGCTAAGTGCTAGAATGACATGAAGTTTGAGGCAAAGACATCATAATAGAATGACCTGCCTTCCCCTAGCAATGCCACTCACACTGTTTCCTACCTATCACATAACTTCTGTGTGGACTGCTGAGACCTACATGTATGGATCTCCTCTTTCTATTACCTTCTGCTGCATGTCTGAGTCCCATGCCCTCATGCATCTACTGGTAGGCCTATCTAAAAGTCTTTAAGAAAATTACTTTTTGTTAGGGGAAGCAAAGAGATTTTTGCACATATTGTAACACCGGTGAGTGTGTCACCCTTCTATGCCATTTTCCTGCCCCTTAAGTGGACAGTTAAACCAGATCAACTATTCTTTATCAGTTTTGTCAGTTTAGTCTAATATGTTGGAAGTCTGTCACAAACTTACAAAACTGTGTATCCAACAAACAAGCAGTGTTTATTAATTGAGTAATTCAGTTTAAAGGTGACAGTCCTCACATTCAGCCTGGAAAAAACAACCCTCATGGAGTGGAAAGAGAACTTATTCTTCTTTCAGAAATAAAAAGTATCTAACCATATGGAGTGGGGAAAGAACCTCAGTCTTCTGATATTCCCTAACCACACAGGGGGGGGACCTCAGTCTTCTGATATTCCCTAACCACACAGAGGGGGGAAAGAACCTCAGTCTTCGGATATTCCCTAACCACACAGAGGGGGAGAAAGAACCTCAGTCTTCTGATATTCCCTAACCACATGGGGGGGGACCTCAGTCTTCTGATATTCCCTAACCACACAGAGGGGGGAAAGAACCTGAGTCTTCTGATATTCCCTAACCACACAGAGGGATGGAAAGAACGTCAGTCTTCTGATATTCCCTAACCACACAGAGGGGGGGAAAGAACCTCAGTCTTCTGATATTCCCTAACCACACAAAGGGGGGGAAAGAACCTCAGTCTTCTGATATTCCCTAACCACACAGAGGGGGGAGAACATCAGTCTTCTAATATTCCCACCCTAAAAGCAAAAGTGCTACCTGTTGATTAGCTATCCTTTATTGACCTCTTTGTGCCAGCTGATTATCCCTTCTAGGTTTGGCCGTAGCTATATTCAGCTAATCACAACTGATTTATAGCTGACCTATAATTATAACCCTCCATATCGCTGTAACAGTAAATTGCAACTCTTCCTTGTATTGCCATAGCCTGTTGATCTTTTCCTTTGTAAACAACTTTCATCCACTGGCCTCCCATATATATGGCAAGACAGATCAGATATTAAATGGAAACTAACAGACCCACCTTTGAGTTTTTCCATCAGGCAAAATGTCTGCTTCCTCCTGAAAGACTTGAGAAATAGATTTACCTCACATTCCAAGCTGACTTTAAGCCCTGAACTCTGTGGCACAGAGCAAGACACCTCCTCACATTCAACTGTTAGCACAATACATTGGTATCTGTAACATTGTTACAATAATGATTTACATTAAAACGATTACTATAAACCCCATGTCGGTGATGGATTTGAAAAGTAATCCCACCACCTAGCCAGACAGCTGAACCAACTGTTAAACCACAAGTAATACACCACAACCATTGGTCACCTTTCAGCACCTGCAATCATAATAATTTGCCAGCAAAAACACAAACTGTATATCTCTCAACTTCGTTACCTAAGAATTCTAGCTAAAGCCAAAAACAATATGGGAGAAATCCTCATCTCCCAAAACTCATGCAGCCTTCACATATAGACAGTGACCAGAAGTCAGAATTGAACTGCGAAGGTAAGAGGCATGGATGACATTGTCATTTCTTTGGGCATTTTGAGTATATAAATATATATATATATATATATATATATATATATATATATATATATATATATCTCATAATAAAACCGACTAAGCGAACTAATGAAGAAAAATAACAAATGACTAAAAAACTTCAAAACTAAACTAGGAGAGTATGCAAATAAACTCACAGGCAAAGCAGTTTCCTTAGCGCTTTCATCCTTTATTCGGTGTATAGGACTTCTTCAGAGAAACAATGCATACAAATGAAAAACAGTAAATGTGTCTGTTTAAATAGTTAGAAGCATGCAGAACAATACAGTGGAATTGTTTAGAACCAATCAGTAATTACTAACAACCTGTAACAGCCTATAGATTCAAAAAATAATAAACCAAAATAATTAATGTGTACTAGTAAGCTGAGCAAGACAGGGTTGGTAAAACAAATGTCCAATCAAATAGTAAAAACATAAAACAAAAGAGTTAAACCTAAAAACCAATAGAAACAGAGAGCTGTACATAATATGAAGCTGAGAACGTGATGGAAAGGTCTGAAAGAACATTAATGACAATAAAAAAAAGTACAATAATGAAAATATCCAAACAAAAATAAATGTACTAATATATAGAAGGCTGAAAACTAAAAACAGAAATAAACAGATAGACAATAACCTAGCAAATCCAGCATAAAGCACATCTAATGTTAATTCTGTCATTGAGTCCCGGTGCCGAATCCGCACCTAATTGTAGCTGCCATAATAATTTCTTCATTTCTAAGAGAGTGTTGCAATCACCAAAAAAGGGTGAAAGTTTCTCTAATACAAAGAAGGAAAAACCTGTGAAGTTTGAACATCTTGTGCTATGATAGCCTAAGGCATTACAGTCGTCTTTTTTTCTGATCGCTTCCTGGTGTTCCTTCATTTTATCTGAAAGCTTTCTGAAAGTCTTTCCTATGAAGAAGGATTGACAATGTTTGCAGACAGCTGCATACACTATCCAGTCAGTGTGGCAGTAATAGAACTGTCTAAAAATCACCTTGTAACCACAATGTGGAAAAGTGTAAGAGCTGCCCCACAAAATATGTCAACACACAACACAATTACCACAGCTAAATATTCCTGGAGGTTCTTGTTGAGTAGAAGGGTTAACCATCTGGTATGGACGATCCCTGTTCTCAAAGCTGCGTCTTAGAGAAAAGGATTTTTTGTAAGCAAAAGAAGGTTGTGGTCCGAGTACTTGTTTCAGAGTATCTTGACTGGAAAAAATATTCCAATTCCTGGTAATAATATGTCGAATAGCATGCATGTCTCTGCTGATAGGCAGGGAGAAACTGCATAGCCTATGAGAGTTAACATTATGATTTCCACTTTCAAAACGTAGAAGCATTTTGCAGGGTTTGTGCATAAACTCTCCTTTCATGCTGGACTCTTTCTAACTCAGTATGGAGTTTTTTTAGTTAGTTTCTGGTTGGTGGTTGAAGTTGGAGAAATTAGAAAATACATTACTCTACATTAAACTCATGATGATCTGATGGGATCGCGAATTGTCCATGAATCATCCTGATCACATTCCTTTTTAACAAAAAAATGGACTCCATTCTACATTAAACTCATTATTATCACTGATGATCGTGAGACGAATATGAATTGTCCCACAATCCTTTTGGGTTTTTTAACAAAGGCTTGCTTGTATTGCTGTATTCATTTGTTGTTTTAATGGTGGAGTGATCTGATTGGATGGATTATTATGTTGGATTAGTGGAGGGATAGATGCATCCAGGGAAGTGTCCAGGAAGTTAATGGAAAGAGAGAAGAGAAAAGCCAAGGAAAGTATGCTATTTATAGCTCAGTTATGAAAGAAAACAAATCATTTTTGTGATCCCTCCACAAAAAAAAAAATATCATCTAATATCTATGCGCCTGTAAAGGTGTACAGACATAAAGCCATAATATCAAGTCAATCACACATATTTCCATGACCTGATTGCAGCAAGGAGGGGGAGGGGCCATTTTTTTTTTTGCTCCTACGTGCCTGTTTTTGTTTTTTTTAGTTTGAAGTGGAAAGTGGAAAATTTTATTATTAACCACTTTAACAAGTTCTAAGTGTTAATGTGTTGGGTTTGGGCCAGGAGAATTGGAGAATGGGTATAGCGCAACAACATCAAAGGTAACTAGCAGGCATTTGTTGGGATTAATGTTTGCTTTGTAAAGCGAACTAATGAAGAAAAATAACAAATGACTAAAAAACTTCAAAACTAAACTAGGAGAATATGCAAATAAACTCACAGGCAAAGCAGCTTCCTTAGAGCTTTCATCCTTTATTCGGTGTATAGTACTTCTTCAGAGAAACAAAGTATACAAATGAAAAACAGTAAATGTGTCTGTTTAAATAGTTGGAAGCATGCAGAGCAATACAGTGAAATTGTTTAGAACCAATCAGTAATTGCTAACAACCTGTAACAGCCTATAGATTTGAAAAATAATAAACCAAAATAATTAATGTGTACTAGTAAGCTGAACAAGACAGGGTTGGTAAAACAAATGTCCAATCAAATAGTAAAACCATAGCAAACAGCCTATAGAAAAGAGTTAAACCTAAAAACCAATAGAAACAGAGAGCTGGACATAATATGAAGCTGAGAAAGTGAAGGAAAGGTCTGAAAGAATGTTAATGACAATAAAAAGAATACAAGAATGAAAAATATCCAAACAAAAATAAATGTACTAATATATAGAAGGCTTAAAACTAAAAACAGAAATAAACAGACAGACAATAACCTAGCAAATCCAGCGTAAAGCACATCTAATGTTAATACTGTCATTGAGTCCCGGTGCCGAATCCGCACCTAATTGTAGCTGCCTTAATAATTCCTTCATTTCTAAGAGAGTGTTGCAGTTATCAAAAAAGGGTGAAAGTTTCTCTAATACAAAGAAGAAAAAACCTGTGAAGTTTGAACATCTTGTGCTATGATAGCCTATCGCATTACAGTCGTCTTTTTTTCTGATCGCTGCCAGGTGCTCCTTCATTCTATCTGAAAGCTTTCTAAAAGTCTTACCTATGAAGAAGGATTGACAATGTTTGCAGACAGCTGCATACACTATCCAGTCAGTGTGGCAGTAATAGAACTGTCTAAAAATCACCTTGTAACCACAATGTGGAAAAGTGTAAGAGCTGCCACACAAAATATGTTGACACACACCCCAATGACCACAGCTAAATATTCCTGGAGGTTCTTGTTGAGTAGAAGGGTTAACCATCTGGTATGGACGATCCCTGTTCTCAAAGCTGCGTCTTGTAGAAAAGGATTTTTTGTAAGCAAAAGAAGGTTGTGGTCCAAATACTTGTTTCAGAGTATCTTGACTGGAAAAAATGGTAATAATATGTCGAATAGCATGCATGTCTCTGCTGATAGGCAGGGGGAAACTGCATAGCCTATGAGAGTTAACATTATGATTTCCACTTTCTGTGTAGCCAAAACGTAGAATGGGCTTGTGCATAAACTCCCTTTCATGCTGGACTCTTTCTAACTCAGTATGAATGAGGTTTGTAGGGTAGTTTCTGGTTAGAAACATGAGTTTGAGAAAATTAGCCTCTACATTAAACTCATTATTATCACTGATGATGCGTGAGACCCTAATGAATTGTCCACGAATCACATTCCTTTTAACAAAAGGCGGGTGCTGGCTGCTGTATTCAAGAAAGTTGTTTCTGTAAGTCTTTTTACGGTGGATGGATTATTCTAATGTGTTAGTGGAGGGATAGATGCTAATGACAGTGTCCAGGAAGTTAATGGAAGTGCCTTTGCCAGAGATAGTTAAATCCAAGTAACTGATGCTATTCATAAGCTCAGTTATGAAAGAAAACAAATCTTTTTGTGATCCCTCCCACACAAAAAAATGTCATCTATGTAATGCCTGTAAAGGCGTACCGACATAAAGCCAGGAAGATGTATCAGAGTCTCATACTCCCATGTACTCAATACAATATTAGAAAAGGAGGGGGGCCATTTTTGACCCCATTGCAACTCCTCGTACATGTTTGTAGATCTTTTGGTTGAAGTGGAAGAAATTATTATTATTAAGAACCACTTTAACAAGTTCACAAATTGTGTTAACTTTGGCTGTGGAGAAGCCAGCGTACTTGGAGAGAAAGAGTCTAACAGCTTCCATTCCTTCTTGATGTGGGATGTTGGTGTATAGCACCACAACATCGAGGGTAACTAGCAGGCATTTGTTGGGATTAATGTTTGCTTTGTAAAGATGGTTTAAGAATTCCCAAGAATCCTTGAAATAAAATTTGGTCACCTGTACTACAGGGTTAAGGATGGTATCGAGGTATTCTGATATTCTAATTATTTTGGTTTATTATTTTTTGAATCTATAGGCTGTCACAGGTAGTCAGTAATTACTGAGTGGTTTTAAACAATTCCACTGTATTGTTCCGCATGCTTCTAACTATTTAAACAGACACATTTACTGTTTTTCATTTGTATGCTTTGTTTCTCTGAAGAAGTCCTATACACCGAATAAAGGATGAAAGCGCTAAGGAAACTGCTTTGCCTGTGAGTTTATTTGCATACTCTCCTAGTTTAGTTTTGAAGTTTTTTAGTCATTTGTTATTTTTCTTCATTAGTTCGCTTAGTCGATTTTATTACAATTTAACACAGTTCCGATTTACTAAACATGGAGAATAACCACAGGATAGAGTCTGGCTCCACAAGCCATGATAATTTAGAAAGATCTATACGCATGCAGTCTATGGAGTTAGCCGATCTGTTGTCTTCCATAAATCAGGCTAATAACAGAGCACAGTTTTTACTTGAACAATGCAATAGTTCTCTACAACAAACAGGAAGCATTTCTAACAACCAAGACTTTAACACTAGTTTTAACCAAAGTCGGGTTTCACAACTTTTTACTCCTCTTGGACATTCTAATAACCTAACAATGAACATCGAAGGAATTAATAACTCCACTGATACGTTACAGACATCTGGATCAGTACTTCAGTTAATACAAACAGTTAGTAACCCTTTTCTTGAGAATCCGGAGACCCTCAGGAATGATAACATTGAAAGCCCTAAATTGATGTGCAAAAACCTAATTTACTTGTTGGAACAATCTTTGACTCTTTTTAAAAATATCGAATATGATAGTTACTATCTCAGCACTTGCATCCATCACAACATAGTGCCACTAGGATTAAGATTTCTTAAATTCCCGAATGGCATTACAGCTGGCTCTCAGCTTCACAATGAACTGATTAAAGTGTACAATGATGCAGGAATCAATACACTCAAAACTTTAGTTAACAACAATGATATAAAACTGAAGGGGCTGAAAGATGAAATAGAAACTTTACACCATGAGATTTTAGTGCACAATGATTTCCACCAATCTCGCCATCTGTTTGAAGGAATCGGTAATAAAATCAAAAGACACACTGAAATGCTGTTGAATAGAAAGAGAAATAAACTATACAGAGACCTAAAACAGTACAATGAAAACACAGCGTACCCTATCTATATTAATAAAAGGAGCAAAAGCAACAGAAAACTTTTCTTTCAATATAAACAAAAGTTACGGGATCAAACACCTCTAACTGATGTTATTTCAACTGCCACCAGTACGGAACAGACACAACAGTTAATTAACAGCCCTAGTAGCCCACAGGATGTGTTACTCACTGTATTTTCCCTTCTACATGAAAGCATCTTGGAAGAGAACAATTCCATTAGTCACAATGACCCCGATATTATGGCTAATAATATGCCTCTTTTGAATGATAATCACAACAGTAATTTTTTTAGAATTGGGCCATTGGGATGTGAGGAACACACCGAGGACTCAGAACAGATTTGGCCGGGGGAGGAGAGAGAGAATCAGAGGACGCAGTCATGTTCCCATGTGGACACCCATGAGAACCAGGAGCCATCGCAGGATTTAACAACTAATGACAGCACCATCAAACTAGAGTTTCTCTTGTGCCCAGTTTTTAATCTAACTGACAGAACTTTCTCAGAAGCACACATGCAGTTATTTAGCAAAGGTTTCACGTTCATCCCAGGGCAGAGAGCCAGCATTACGGATGCGTTACTTGAACTCAGACTTTTCACAAGAAAACTCAACCTGAAGATCTGGCATCACAAGCATAGCGATAAAGAAAGTAAACAATCAGATTTAGACTCAGATTACAGTCATAATCACCACCCCACTGTGAAAAACAAGAGTCTGTTCAACCCTACTTTAAATCAAGCAGTTCACACCTTCATGAAAGTATGTGAACATGACATCAGGCAGGCTCTGAACCAACACAATGATTTCAAATGGTTCAATTTAACCACCAATGAAATGAGTGCTTTAGAGGAGCTTAAACATGATCATACACTAAGAATAATGAAAGCCAATAAGGGCACTGGAATGGTGCTCATGTCACAAGATGAATACATTCATAAAATTGAAGCCAAACTTACTGATGAGTCATTCTTTATAGCCACGAACACTGATAAACAGACAATTCAATAAAATTGATTCTATTTTGAAAAAACTCGAACTATCAGAATACATCTCTTTAGATGAATATCTTTACATGCTTGTCCCTAACCCTAGCTTAGGGAAAATGTTCGGCATCCCTAAAGTGCACAAAAACAAAGTGAACCCCCCTTTCAGACTTGTCATTTCCAACCAAAGTACTAAGACTGAGAAGATATCAGAATACCTCAATACCATCCTTAACCCTGTAGTACAGGTGACCAGATTTTATCTCAAGGATTCTTGGGATTTCTTAAACCATCTTTACAAAGCAAACATTAATCCCAACAAATGCCTGCTAGTTACCCTTGATGTTGTGGCGCTATACACCAACATCCCACATCAAGAAGGAATGGAAGCTGTTAGACTCTTTATCTCCAAGTACGCTGGCTTCTCCACAGGCAAAGTTAGCACAATTTGTGAACTTGTTAAAGTGGTTCTTAATAATAATTTCTTCCACTTCAACCAAAAGATCTAAAAACAGGTACGAGGAGTTGCAATGGGGTCAAAAATGGCCCTCTCCTTTGCTAATCTCGTATTGAGTACATGGGAATATGAGACTCTGATACATCTTCCTGGCTTTATGTCGGTACACCTTTACAGGCATTACATAGATGACATTTTTTTGTGTGGGAGGGATCACAAAAAGATTTGTTTTCTTTCATAACTGAGCTTATGAATAGCATCAGTTACTTGGATTTCACTATCTCTGGCAAAGGCACTTCCATTAACTTCCTGGACACTGTCATTAGCATCTATCCCTCCACTAACACATTAGAATCATCCATCCACCGTAAAAAGACTTACAGAAACAACTTTCTTGAATACAACAGCCAGCACCCGCCTTTTGTTAAAAGGAATGTGATTCGTGGACAATTCATTAGGCTCTCACGCATAATCAGTGATAATAATGAGTTTAATATAGAGGTTAATTTTCTCAAACTCATGTTTCTAACCAGAAACTACCCTACAAACCTCATTGATACTGAGTTAGAAAGAGTCCAGCATGAAAGGGAGTTTATGCACAAGCCCATTCTATGTTTTGGCTACACAGAAAGTGGAAATTGTAATGTTAACTCTAATAGGCTATGCAGTTTCTCCCTGCCTATCAGCAGAGACATGCATGCTATTCGACATATTATTACCAGGAATTGGAATATTTTTTCCAGTAAAGATACTCTGAAACAAGTACATGGACCACAACCTTATTTTGCTTACAAAAAATCCTTTTCTACAAGACGCAACTTTGAGAACAGGGATCGTCCATACCAGATGGTTAACCCTTCTACTCAACAAGAACCTCCAGGAATATTTAGCTGTGGTCATTGTGTTGTGTGTCAACATATTTTGTGTGGCAGCTCTTACACTTTTCCACATTGTGGTTTCAAGGTGATTTTTAGACAGTTCTATTACTGCCACACTGACTGGATAGTGTATGCAGCTGTCTGCAAACATTGTCAATCCTTCTTCATAGGAAAGACTTTCAGAAAGCTTTCAGATAGAATGAAGGAGCACCTGGCAGCGATCAGAAAAAAAGACGACTCTAATGCCTTAGGCTATCATAGCACAAGATGTTCAAACTTCACAGGGTTTTCCTTCTTTGTATTAGAGAAATGTTCACCCTTTTTTGGTGATTGCAACACTCTCTTAGAAATGAAGGAATTATTATGGCAGCTTCAATTAGGTGTCGATTCGGCACCGGGACTCAATGACAGAATTAACATTAGATGTGCTTTACGCTGGATTTGCTAGGTTATTGTCTATCTGTTTATTTCTGTTTTTAGTTTTAAGCCTTCTATATATTAGTACATTTATTTTTGTTTGGACATTTTCATTCTTGTATTTCTTTTTATTTTCATTAACGTTCTTTCAGACCTTTCCTTCACTTTCTCAGCTTCATATTATGTCCAGCTCTCTGTTTCTATTGGTTTTTAGGTTTAACTCTTTTCTATAGGCTGTTTGCTATGTTTTTACTATTTGATTGGACATTTGTTTTACCAACCCTGTCTTGCTCAGCTTACTAGTACACATTAATTATTTTGGTTTATTATTTTTTGAATCTATAGGCTGTTACAGGTTGTTAGTAATTACTGATTGGTTCTAAACAATTTCACTGTATTGCTCTGCATGCTTCTAACTATTTAAACAGACACATTTACTGTTTTTCATTTGTATGCATTGTTTCTCTGAAGAAGTCCTATACACTGAATAAAGGATGAAAGCGCTAAGGAAACTTTCTTTGCCTGTGAGTTTATTTGCATACTCTCCTAGTTTAGTTTTGAAGTGTTTTAGTTATATATAATATATATATATATATATATATATATATATATATATATATGTATATAGTTCCCCTTCACAAAGTTGAATGTTCAGAAACTCGAACTGCATATATGGCCGAAGCCATATGCTCCAGTGTCTGAAGCTCGACTTCATGAAAGGGAGCTAAAAAAAGAAAAACGTAACACAACAAAGTGTTTCTGCAAGGGGGCAAGCCCCCTGCATCCCCCGCTACTTATTTATTCCAACTCCGAGATCGCACTACAGTGCAGAAAGGGAACTCTCCCATTCTGTGCTGTATGCCGTTCCCCATTCCCAGATTCGAGCTTCCACAATTTCGAGCATATGTTGTCGGCCATATGACTTTCGAGATTGTGGCCATTCGACTTTGTGAAGGGGAACCATATATATATATATATATATATATATATATATATATATATATATATATTGTTTTTTTCCTTTCTTTTTAAAACAGTTTTTATTGAATTTTTACATGGAAAACAAGAAATGTCTGTACATTTAAACAAATTGAATAAAACAGTACTATATACAACACAACTATTTACAATGCCAGTAACATACAAAAATTTACAATATTAATATTGCATCTTGTCTAATAAATTATTTAGTTTTATCCATGATAATTTCTCATGAGTTACTTTTGTTGATCTTAAATCAAGGGTTAACAGTTCTCTATTACATGCAGTTCTGGTCAGTAAAATAAACTCAGAAAAAGAAACAATGTTTCTACTTTCCAGTTTGATGTAATAATTTTCCTTGCAATTGCAAGAAGAGACCAGAGAAGATGCACTTGTGTCTTTGGGCTATGTACTGGTATTGGTGCATTAAATAATAACAATGAATCTGAGATGTCATATTTGTCAGACCACAAAGCCTTTGAAAAGGCCTTGAATTACTGCCAAAAGATAGTAACCATTTTACATTCAAGAAACATGTGTGCCCAGTCAACACATAAAGTTTCATTGCATCTCCAACATTTATGTGTACTATTATGTGAAATCAATGCCAATTTATGAGGGATAATGTAGCTCTTATGGATAAACTTCCAAGTGAAAATTTTCCAAAAAGGAGATTAGGTTGTGTTATTAACTGATTTTAATGTCAAGGCTCTATCAGTGTCTGAAAATTTAGATTTATTTAGTTTTTCAATATAACTCCATAAAGAATCTTCTGGTATTTGTTTTGTAAATCCTGGATAATGAAAAGCCCATATTGTGGTTAGTCGTATTCAGCTCACAGAAAAGTGAGATTACGTTTGGATGTAATGAAATATCAAACACTTGATTTGATTTAAGCTCATTTATTAGATGTTCTCTAAAAATTTGAATATTTAACCAGTTATTTTGATTAGAATTATACCTTGCTATAATACTGTTGGTGTCATATATATCATTATTACCAAGGAATTGGTGCCAAAATATTAGACCGTTTTCCTTCATCACCATTAATTTCCTTATATTAAATGAATCTAGACATTTTCTTGTCGATGCTACCGGAAACATTACAAATAAGAGATGCCTTGTCTTGTACTCAGTTTTCATTGTCTTTTTAAAGTTGTTTAATATGTAGCTAATACAATGAGGGGGTCTTTCAATTTTGTTTTCTTTAAAGATTACGTCTTTTACAAACAAAAACATCTTATTATTATCTGTAAACATGTCATTATTTATTGTCTCATCAAGGTTAGAAAACAAGATAGTTTCATGCAATTTCTTCCAGTTTGATGTATATTTATTACTTAACCACTGACTCATTATATTAAGTGTAGCTGATTCAGCATAAACTTCTAGATTCGAAAATGCAATGCCTCCCTTTTCCCATTCCCTACAATGACAGTCATATCTTATTCTTGGTTTCTGCGGATGCCATAAAAATGTAAACAGAAGTGAGTTAAGTTGTTTTATTAATTTTTTAGGAGGTCCAGCTATTATAGTCTGAAATAGAAATAACATTTTTTGGTAAAATGCACATTTTTATTAAAGATAAATTTTCTTCCATAGAGAAAAACATTTTTCCACACTTGCTTAAATGTTCTTTGATGACAGTTATCAGGTTATTATAATTCGTATGTATAATGTATTTCCAATTTGGTTTTGTATGTACACCTAAATATTTAAAGGTGTCATTTTCCAGTTAAAATTGCTGTGTTTTTCTAATATGGTACTGATTTTTTTGTTTAACAGTATAGTTTTCATTTTGTTAGTATTAAATTTTAAGCCTGAGATTGAACCTATGAACCTTAAGCCTGAGATTTCTTCAAATTTTTTAGAGATTTTATAATATGGTCTATTGAATAATCTATATTTCCAATAGTTAACAAAATGTCATCAGCGAAGAGTTGTATTTTAGAAGTATAGTAAGAATTAATGTCTAAGCTAACAATATTAGTGTCATTTCTAATGTAATTAGCTAATGGTTCCACTGCTAAGGCAAATAATAGGGGTGAGAGTGGGCAGCCTTGTTTAGTTCCTTTTAATATTTTGATTTGGGTGGATAAGAAAGCCCCAATTTTGATGTAAGACACTGAATTTTGTTTTTTTTTTCTCATAATTCACTTTAAAGTTTGTATCACAGTACTTTTTAAAGTAAACAGGCAATCCGAGTGAAGTCCAGTATCGCACCTGTGACCCAGAGGGTAACAGGGTTAACATGAAACAGAGTATAAAGGATAAGGCACAGTGGTGCAGTACTTAACTTTGTCACCTCACAGCAAGAAGTTCTCCGGTTCGATTCTTGGCTGGGGTGCCTTCTGTGTGGAGTTTGCATGTTCTCCCTGTGTTCGCGTGGGTTTCCTCTGGGTACTCCGGTTTCCTCCCACATTCCAAAGACATGCATCTGGAGCATTTCTTCCCGGGCCTCCACTGAAAACAGGCTCTGTGGAACCTAGTCGGACTTTCCTGGTCAACAAATGATAAATAAATAAATAAATAAATAAATAAAATCACTTTAGCTAGCAGGTCTAGGAGACTCTATCTCTGATAATTCCTGTGAGAAGAATAAAGACACCTTGCTGAAGTTTCCAGTAGTTTATTCAGTTAAGTAGACAGATAGACAAGAATTCTTACACTGCATGAGATTCAGGTTAATATGGTTAAAGAACAGTGATAATACTGTAAATACTACATGTATCTCATAAAGTTACACTGTTTTAAATGTTTGTAATCTCTCTATTAGTGTATTTTCAAATGTCTATGTTTTAACTTTCTACAATGTCACTATTGCTCACAAACTGTTTTCAGTTGTTCTTCGTTATCAAATTTCTATGTATACACATTCTATTTTGCTTCTTATGTTGAAAAAAATGTATCTAGTTTTTACATTGTTATAAAATTTTTGTATGATATTTCTGTATTTTTTACCTGTTTTTGTGTTATGTTCTTGCTTTATGTGGAGCTTTTTTCCCCAGGTCTCCACTCAAAATGGGCTACTTGCCCAGTCAGACACTACCCTGTAAACAAATATAAATAAATAAATAAATAAATAAATATACATCAGTAGGAAACAGAACTCAGTCTGGAAAGTCTTATTTCAAGTATAGATATAATGGGATAGCCATGCAGTCAGAGCAATTAACAAATCACTCCCATATAAGAATGTACCCAAATGAGGCAATGGGGTGTATATGCAACAGCTGCCACTGTGCATGCGATAATTATTATCTCAATCAGTTAAAAGAATTTAAAGCACTGGAAGGTTTGTATAGCTGAATATTAGTTCATGGAGTTTAGCACACTGGAAGGTCTGTATAGCTGAATATTAGTTCATGGAGTTTAGCACACTGGAAGGTCTGTATAGCTCTATATGTTAGTACCCTTGTCTGTTGGCTGCCACTTATGTGTTCTTGTCCATGACTCTGCCTTTTTCTGTCATCTCCTCACTCTGCTTACCCTTACCTTGGCTGCCCTATCCCTACCCTTCATATATGGGCTCACAATGTGGGCTCCAGACAAGACATTTCCCAACAAAAAATATCTTTTAGTGTGAAAAAATATCTTGCCCCTGTTAAATAGTACATTTAATGAAACATTTTATATTCTCATTACATATATAAACAAACAGAATCTTTACATTCTGGCCCAAGCCATATATACACACACCATCCCTGTCAATATCCACAAAGTGATTAAAACTGTAAGAAAATATCAGGTTGTAGAGGAGAAAATCAAATTCAGACAACTATGCCTGGCAAAATTAAACTTTTCATGCTAATCTGTATCAGTTCAAAATTAAACAACACTTGCAAGAATCTGATATAATAAAGCATAAGGATGCACAAATCAGCTGTCATGGAAATAACAAAAGCCATAATTTAGTTGCACATAATAAATGAATTTGACTGACTAAGGGCAACCACTATTAGCCTTGTAAACTTTTCTATCTGATTTGCTAATGGAATAAAATGTGATATTTGAATATCAGATTTGTTGTATTTTCAATCTTTTATAGCCATCTAATAAACTCTAATAGAACTCAGAGCATGTATGAGTGATCCCTGAGATACTGACAGTGTCTCTGAATACACTTAGTTTTACATAAGATGGAGTATGACAGTTGTCATAATAAACAAACATTGAGCAAGAAATATGGCTACATACCTCTGAACCTCTTTGTTAAAGAATTTTGGACAAAGCCAAATATAATTGGGGGACAGAATTAAAAAAATAAAGACAAATTTTAAATATTTTTCTTATAAACTTAGAAATGTAATAGAACAGCAGGTTTTTCTGAAGGGTCTGAAGTCTAAAACTGAAATGTTTGCCATTATTTGGAGACTTCAATGCTCAATAATGTTTTAGAAAATCACCAACTTTTTGAGGAAAAGATAAAACAATATGAGGCAAAAATCTGAACTTTCTGCAAAAATCTGGACAGTTCACAGGTATGCAATGTTGATTATTATGTTGCGATTACTGCATCTCTACTTCATGTCATACACTGATTTTGTCTTACAGACTCTCTTAACACTCATAACCAATTTCTTTAAACTGTACACTTACTTTTGTACTACTCCATAGTTGTTCCAAAACATTTGGAATATGTGATGACTAATTATGTTGTCAACCTAGTAATTTCTTACTAGTTCAGTATTATAAGTTCTTTTTGGCCTTTTGTAAATAAATAGTGACTATTGTATTTTCTTAATTTTAGTTACAGCATCATAAGTTTTTCTTCTTGTAAAACTGTATTCAACTATTACTATCAATAGCTGTATTCACTCAAAGTTGGATTTATATATAACAATGTACTGTATTTCTCTTGTGTGTGGAGCTTTTCTCCCCAGGCCTCAGTTGAAAAGGAGCTACTAAGCCAAGTCAGACCATCCCAGTAAACAAATGTCAAATAAATAAAAATAAATTATTGAGAACACTGGCCCATACTAGTGTGTTTGTATGCTGCTTAGAATGCTATAACAGTATAATAGGTTGACAGCTGCATGTTTCTCTCTCTTTCCAAACCCAACAACTCTCTCTCCATTACCCATCTTAATATACGAAGTATTTGTAACAAAATTAGTCAAATCCATGCCCTCCTTGAAACCCATCAATTTGATATGTTGTGCTTAACTGAAACATGGCTAAAGCCATCAATCAAAGACAATGAAATTAGCCCACCCGGATATAATATCATTAGACATGATCGTACTACCAAAAAAGGAGGAGGCGTAGCTATTCTCTACAAAACACAACTCCAACTTAGTACTTTAAATCTGACACTAAACCTTGATAATAATGCTGAAATAATTAGCTCCAAACTCCAAGTTAATAATACTAAGGCCATAAATATCATATGTGCATATCTCCCTCCTGGAAACAATATTAACACACTTGAACATATCCTCAACTCACTCTCTACCAACCTCCCTCAAGAAACAATAGTCTTAGGAGATTTTAACATCAATTGGTTCTCCTGTAACAGTCCTAACCCCACCTCCCATATAAACCTATATGGATTTAAACAACTCATTAGTAGTCCTACAAGAACCAATAAAACTAACAATAAAGAAACCATTCTCGACTGGATTCTCACAAATACTCCACAACAAACCTATCAATTAGGCATCCTTCCAGATGACCTAAGTGACCACTCACTAACTTACATCATTAGACACAAATCAAACCTAGCCTTACCCACCACCTACAAAACACTAAGATCTAAAAAACAATTCAATTCTGATCAGTTTCTCGCTGAACTAAGACAATGTAATTGGTCCCAACTAAAACTTCTTCCACTAAATGATGCTGTTGAATACTTTAATTCTACATTCCTTTCCATACTAGACAACCATGCCCCAAGCTGCACTATTAGAACCAAAGCTAAAACAGCTCCTGGCTATCCAACAATACTAAGCAGAAAATTATTCTCAGAAACAAAGCATGGGATAAATGGCTCCACTAAGAATCTAACTGACAACCACAAATTCAGAGAGCTTAGAAATAGTACAAAAAAAGCCATCCTGGCAGACAAAAAGAACTATTACTTTCAACTACAACAAACCACCAAAAAAGAACCCAAAAAAGTCTGGGCTAGTATTAATAATCTTCTATCCCCAGGTCAGTCACGTACTCCAAATCCCCAGGACTCTAATCCAGACAATCCTAAACAAATAGCTAATGACTTCAATTCTTTCTTCACCAATACTATCCAAACTCTAGCAAATCACTTACCTCCTGACATCTCTAAACTACCCTCTCCTACTCCACATAATTTTCTTCCCCTTTCCCTGCAACCTGTACCTACCTCATTTATCTTATCCCTACTCCAGAAACTTAGACCCACCACACCCTCTGCAGACAAACTTACTGCAGAATTTCTGCAGATAGCAGCTAAAGCTATTGCCTACCCCATCTCAATCCTGATTAATAGATCTATAAAGGATGGAATCTTCCCTTCCATCTGGAAAATATCTCACATCATCCCACTACACAAAGGGGGCAATTCTAATGACTTCTCCAATTTTCGTCCCATAGCATTGCTATCACCTATAGCCAAAATCATGGAAAAGTGCATCCATAAACAACTCCTTAACCACCTTCTCCATAACAACTTACTTGCTAACAGTCAACATGGTTTTAGACCTTCTCACAGTACCACTACTGCATTACTCTCCTTTACCAACACTATCAATCATAACCGTAACAACACTAACCTATCATCTTCCATCTTCATTGATCTTTCAAAAGCTTTCGACATGGTAAATCACAAACTCCTTCTGCACATACTACAATCTCTCTCAATTCATCCTTCTTCCTTATCCTGGTTTACATCTTACCTAGAACATCGTCAGCAGGCAGTACTTTGGAAAAACTCACTATCGACTCTCCTTCCTATCTCTTTAGGAGTACCTCAAGGGTCTATACTTGGCCCACTCCTATTTTCTATATTTATTAATGACCTACAGTCAGCTATTCCAAACACTACTTGCATACAATATGCAGATGATTCCACGATAATCTGCACTGCTTCCTCTCAGACTGAACTCCAGTCACTTACCCAAAAAGCTTTTTCCACTGTTGAACACTGGTTCTCTGACCGTTGCCTTCTCCTTAACCCAAAGAAAACAAAGTTGCTATTGTTCTCTCCTACACACAAATCAAGCTCTCGTAACTTCTCTATTACTTCCTCTGATAACACCCTGATTTCTCCTGATGCTACTACAAAACTACTAGGAGTAACTATTGACAACAATCTCAATTTTGATTCTCATATAAACAACACAATAAAAACAATAAACAAAAAGATTGGTTCCCTCTATAGAATCAAATCATTCCTTACGCCTGAAGCTCGGACCACCTTAGCCAGTTCTCACCTTATCTCTACCCTTCTATATGCTTCCACTATTTATACCAATCTCTCGAAATATAACCTCAAGAAACGTAGCACATCCTACCATAATATTGCCTGATTTGCCACAGGATCTCTCTTCAAAACCCATCACTGTCATAACCTAAAACAACTAGGCTGGCTGGAACTTCCTAACAGGCTGACTTATCAACAGCTCTTAACTGCTCACAAAATTCTTTATCAGCCTGCTAAAACACCTGTTCTCTCCAACCTCATTACACCATATAATAACTTGAAACAGCTACGCTCTGCAAACAAACTACTGGTTAATACTACCATACCCAATAACTCTGCTGGCAATAGCCTTTTTTCTAACTCTGTTGGACATATGTGGAACAACCTACCATCTGATATCTCATCTTTGTCTAGTCCTCCACTCTTTAAAAAACAGCTAAAGACACATCTTAACAAGCACTGGCTTTGCTCCTGTAACAACCCAGACTAACCTGTCTTGTATCCTTCCCTCCTAAACTCCTCCTCACATAACACACTAGAGAGATAAAAAAAAAAAAAAAAAAATACTAATTTTTTTTCTAATTTTTCCATATTAGAAACTGATATCTTAGAATCTGTATAGCAAATATATGTTACAACTTTGTTTTAACTTGCCTCTCTCCAAAGATTTTATGTTCTGTCTTAATGTTTAATAATTTTAACTTGTTTGGACCATTACTGTGCATTATTTGTAAATTTCGTTGGAGCTTTTCTCCCCAGGCCTCCACTGAAAATGGACATATATCCAGCTGGACTAGCCCGGTCAACAAATGTAAAATAAATAAATAAATAAAATAAAATTTTGCCATAACATTCTGAACCTTTATCACTGACAGTTAAAAACTATCACTGTCCAATGCTAACCTATCCATCATCTGAAGTGCTAACATAAAACATTTGTACAACTGTCTAATTTTGCAGGACAACCAGGATTTTGCCTCCTACTTTTGTCGTGATCCTCATAAAATGTTTAGTTTGCTGGAAAACCACTGAGGATTACAGTCTGTCAGTAAATGTCAGACATTATATCTTCATATTTCTTATTGTTCAGAAAATGCTCATTGATGCAAAACCTTTTTTGTATATAAAGTCAATAGAGCAAGTGACTCGAGAGTAAGTGTCCAATGCTAAAAAACAAAGATAAACCCAAACAGAAAGCTTAGAGACACTCCAAGGCTGTAGATGTAAAATAAAGTTCTCAGATAAAAACAATTCCAAGTAGTAAACTCAGATAAATCCAATGGATGAAGTTTAAAATGAAGAAAGATTTATTGTGCAGAGTTAGGTTAGCGCTTTCATCCTGCTGGGCTTCCTCAGACCTTTAATACATTCAAAAAAGTGGGCACAAAGAATATATAGCCACCTATATATGACATCACTTCCTACAATTAATCTATTTAAAACCTAAACAGAAAAAAAGTAATCTCATAAGCATGCCCTAAAAGTAGAAATAAAAACATACATAAATGTTCATAAATATAAAATGTAAACATAAGTAAGAATAGATACTTGAATTTGGCTTATAAAAGTAAAACAGTTTTTGAAAAATATTTCAATTTATAAAAAATATATTTAAATATATTAAAGTTTTATATAATTTGAAATATAATAAAGAAGATATCTAAATTCAACATAAAATCTCATCAGAAAGGGACATTAGTTATAACAATGTATATTATGTCATCTGACATCGAAGCATATGACACACACTAATGACCTGCATAGTTTTAAATTCCAGGTTCTACAAGTAAACACACCCAGCAACAGAGGAGGAGACATTAGAAATTACACAGAGAGAATAGAAGTTGACTGGATCATCAGGTTAAGGGCAGACCAGAACCCAGGTCTTAATGATAAAGTCTCCATTAAGCTAGCTTTGAAAAATAGGAGATTGATTGTCAGATGACATAATATACATTGTTATAACTAATGTCCCTTTCTGATGAGATTTTATGTTGAATTTTAGCTATGTTCTTTAATACATTTCAAATTATATAAAACTTGAATATATTTAAATATATTTTTTATAAATTGAAATATTTTTCAAAAACTGTTTTACTTTTATAAGCTGAATTCAATTATCTATTCTTACTTATGTTTACATTTTATATTTATGAATGCATTTATGTATGTTTTTATTTCTTCTTTTAGGGCATGCTTATGAGATGATTTTTTTCTGTTTAGTTTTTAAATAGATTAATTGTAGGAAGTGATGTCATATCTAGGTGGCTATATATTCTTTGTATCCACTTTTTTGTATGCATTAAAGGTCCGAGGAAGCCCAGCAGGGTGAAAGAGCTAATCTAACTCTGCAATAAATCTTTCTTCATTTTAAACTTTGAAAGACACAACAACAACAACAACTACTTGGAATTGTTTTTATCTGAGAACTTTATTTTACATCTACAGCCTTAGTGTGTCTCTGAGCTTTCTGTTTGGGTTTATCTTTCTTTTTTGTATATAACTTTTTAATGTCCTTGATTCTGCTGCACCATTATTTTGCCTTATCTCAAATAAATTGTTTGATTTTCTGGTAAATTACTGAGGATTGCAGAGAATGAGAAATACTAGAGTTTTATATTTTTATTGTTCAGAAAATGCATGGTGATGTAAAACCGGTCGTTCTATTAAACATTTAAGTGAATAAAAAAAAAAAAAAACAAAGCTTCACACATACCTCAGACCAACATTCATACTAATATAAGAGAAACTGGCATTCTTGATCATGACTTACGCACAGTTCACTGTTCTCCATTATCGCCATAAATATCGAACGATTAACTGTTTTAAGATCCTGCTTCACAAGACTTTTAAGAAACAGGAATTGTTAAGTCCAATGCATTGTTAATGAGAACATCTGGATACATGCTCAATAACAAAATCTAGGTAAGTTTTCAGGATGAGAGGGCCAGGAAATATTAAAGTAAAAAGTGGGTACAGGTGGTAGATCAAGAGACAGGTCACATACTGATGAAACCTGCTTCTAACTCAACAAATACTCCACCTAGATCCATAGTTATAACATTTCTTTCATTTCTGGACAAGGAACTAATATTAAAATCTGTTTGGAGAAAATCATCCTTAAAATACAATCAAAGCCTGATAAGGTTTGACAATGATTATTCTTCCAGAATACTAGAACAAAGGAAAAAGTCTGGCCAATAATAAAACTGTTGAAACAAAACAACATTAAAGCGCAGCTGGCCTTTCCAGCCAAGATAAAAATACTTTTTGCCAATGAGATGAGAAACTTTAATGACTTAGAAGAAGCTACTATATTCATCAAAAACAACAACATAGTGTCTATCCCAGAAGAAATGGCCCCTACTCTTAAAAGAATAAAAGAAACAAATCCTTGGACTGACTCTAGAAAGAAGAAACAAAAAACTGATTCCAGGATGGCTGTCCCAAAAAAATAACTCTTACAACTACATCTCTCAAAGTATCAACTAATATGGTACATCACTTGTCATCTGTTTTTATTTTTTAAAAAAGGTGGGATTCTTAAACAACTGAGAGACAGTAATGATTTATTCAGAATGTTCAAATAATTCTTCACAAATAAAGGTAGGTTAAGATAGGTTACTATTTACATTATATATAAGCCAAACAAAGCAACATATAATACAAACATAGAAGTCTCCGTTCCCCTACTTGAATTTAATGAATACTTATCTTGTTCATTTTTCATTGATTTTACTTATAATAATTTAAGTAATTAATACAACAAGGTAACCATTCATCAGAGTTCAGACTCAAATGTAACAAATTAACATTATATATAATAGCAGTAACAGAGTGTTTTGAAAAAAATGCTGTCATGGAGACTAATGCCTTCTTCAGTTAAAGTATGATTTAGAAATGTCATGTATGTCCTGGTTAAATAATAGTAGCAAGGTCTTAGTACAAATGTCATCATTATTCTGTCTAAATATAGTTAATATCAGTTATGGCAGGTATCACAGCTACGAGTGATGTTTGAGCAATCCTGATATGGTGTGCATAGATACAGCCATGTCTGGCAGCTAGTACAAATGTCATTATTATTCTGTCTAAACATAGTTAATATCAATTATGGCAGGTATCACAGCTACGAGTGATGATTGATCAATCCTGATATGATGTACGTGGATGCAACTGTGTCTGGCAGGTAGTACAAATGTCATTATTATTCTGTCTAAACATAGTTAATATAAGTTATGGCAGGTATCATAGCTATGAGTGCTGTTTTATTAAGCCTGACATGGTGTGTGTGTGTGTGGATGCAGCTGTGTCTCACAGCTGTTGTATGTTGCCGTGTTCTTCTCCAGGAAGCTATGGCTTGCAGCTTGTGATTGAGGGTTACTGATGCTTGTGTATTAGGAAGAGACATTTGGTGTTTTAGCCTGGATCCAGGGGGAGGGGGTGGATAAAACTGTGGTTTGGGATATTTTGGCAGAGAATAGTTTGTTTATACATCTGCTGAGTGAGAGGTGGGAAGGTTGGAAGAATGTGTTATTTCTTGTTGTCGGTGTTTTTTTTTTTTTGTCTGTTTGCTATCCATTCTTTTCCTGGCTGCTGCCTCACTGAAAGGGAGGGAATTTAGGCTTGAAGTTGCAGTGAAGTGAAGCTTTGCTTCAGTTGCATTGTGAGCCTCTGGTATGCAGTACAAAGACACACTAACATAAACAGCTGCTCCCAGATTGCTATAGTAATGGATACAGTGACGATAATGCTTAATACCTCTGAGATGATTTTCAGCAATGAAGTTTTTGGTTTAAAAAAAATATAATATATATATATATATATATATATATATATATATATATATATATATATATATATAAAGGTCTGTTTTAAACCACATGTACACATATTGATAGTCTCCCAACACTTTGTTTAGCTCATTAAGTTGATTCTTGATAAAATAAATAAATAAATAATAAGCACAATGTTATATTTAAAATGTATTTTGGTCCAAACACATTAAGGACTTACATAAGAGTGGAAGTCTGAGTTATTGTGAAAGACTAAGAGCACTTGGTCTTGTGCAGAACCCTTTGTAGTGGACTGGGAGGTGAGCTTGCTCAGACTTCTTGGGCATATGGGGATAGTTGATTCTAGGGTTGTTTGGGGTTGCTGGGAAGTGCTAGAGAATCATCAGATTTCCTTTTTGGAAATATCTGTGAGAATGTAAGGTGTGTTGAGTGGTTCACTGGCAGAGTGGCCACTGCATGGAACAGCCTGGTAAAATGGAACAGGACAAATATTGGTTTGGATATTTTAATAACTGCCTGGAAACACACCACATGAACTAGTGAATGGTATTCTGGCAAAACTGGATGGGCATTGTTACCCGTGCTTGAAGTACTGATATGTGTGCATGTAAGGATGGAAATATAACAAATAAGAAACTAGAAGGGATTCATAATTTAAAGTCTATGGACTGTATAAACATGCTTGGAAGGAGCTAATAATAAGAATAACCATTACAGTTTGTGGTTTCTCAAATAACTAAGCAACAGCCAAAACCCCCCAAAAAACACACACAATAGTTATGTAATGTATGATTTCAGTAAATCTAGACATAAAATATATAATCATCATATAAGATGAAGCAGTCTGCTGAATTTAGATATTAAAGACAGGATTTAATAACATGAGCTTGTGTATAATAACACTACTGTTTTAACTTGTCACAAATGACATACACTATATTGAACATCAAGGGGAAGCATGATGATTTTCTCATATAAGTAAATGTGCATAACAAGTCATATAATTGCTTTAGCTTGAATTGTGGTTTTGTAACCCATCTTGACCATACATAATACTTAAGCTGTTACCAAGGTAACTAATGTTTTATACATGACATCAAACTGACAAAGTTGTTCAAGGGAAACAATAGAAGCCTGAACTAGGAATGTCACAGAATGTAACATTCACATTCTGAACAAATAGTATTAAATTGACAATAATCACTCAGTTTAACCCTTTCTGATTATAGGTTCATAGGTTCATAGGTTCATAGGTTCATACTAGGCTATCTGCCCGAGGGCATTTACAAGCCTAGCCCATCGTTTTGTGGCTTAGGCCACCCCTTTAGTATGGGGAACTATACCCATTATTTTTCTGTGCCTCTGTCGAGCAGTGACACTGAGGTAATCCCTGGGGTATATCTGCGATCTCCCATCCATTGGTCAAGATTTCTCTTGAACAAGGCCAGCGAGGTGCTCTGCCTCACATGTACCGGGATTTTGTTCCACAGCATAGGAGTCTTTGGGTGATGAATCTATCCCTCCAGCACGTCCTATTAATAGCCGTGTCAAGGTTTAAGTCTCCGCCCTTGTGGCTCTGATGGATCTAGATTTTTGAGGTGAAGCATATTCATCAAATCTGGGTTTGACATGGCCTTGTATGTTAGGCAAAGGTCACCTCTGAGCAGCGTGCGACTGAATAGAGCTGGAGTTCTTTCAGTCGGGCAGCATAGGACAGATTTTTGAGACCCTTTATCCTTTTGGTGAGGAACTTTTGTGGCCTCTCCAGCTGCTGCAAGTGTCGGGTCAGATACATTCGAATGGGGCATTGTACTCAATCATTGGTCTGATGAGTGATGAGTAAAGGAGACTATGACCTCCCTTGATCTAGATGAGAATCCCTTCATGATAAGGTGGGCAATGTAGAAGGTCTTCCTAACTACTTTAGCTACATGGGTGTCGAATGACAGACTACTATCAACCTGGGTCCCCAGGTCCCTGATAACTTCTTCTGTGCTCAGTGGATTGCCACCTATTTTGGTAGCTAGGGTAACCTTGTTTTTCCCGAAGGGTATGACTATGCATTTTGGCATTTAACTTTAGGCCGTGGCTCTGGCACCAGTTATCCGCTTCTGTGAGACCCTTCTGAAGGATATCTGTGTCAGATGTGTTTTCTACTATGGCCCAGTTTGCAGTCATCTGCAAACTTTGTCAGCCATAACCCTCCTGTGTTTGCTTGTACTTCGGAAAAGTAGATGCCAAACAAGAGTGGGCCCAGGACTGAGCCCTGTGGGACACCACTTGTGACAGGCTTTGAGTCTGACATGGCGCCAGCAGCTCTGACCCTGTGGGTTCTGTCACTCAGCCAGTTTGCAACCCATCTTGTGATGTATGGGTTGACATTTAAGCTGATGAGTTTTTCAATGATACCCGAATGGGGTATTGTATCGAAGGCCTTAGCCAGATCGAGGTAGGCTGTATGGACTGCCTTTCCCTCATCAATGGCTTTGGTGACTGTTTCAAAAGTCAACCAAGTTTAAAAGGCATGATCTGCCTTTGACAAAGCCAAACTGGGTTGGATCCAAAGTCTGCAAATTCCCTATGTCTTTATTTATGAGGTCCATTATGATCCTCTCCATGGCTTTGCAGATAAGGCTTGTCAAGCTAATGGGCGGTAATTTCCAGGGTCGGTGGAGGCACCGCCTTTGTGAAGTGGTACCACAGTTGCAGTGCGCCACTCCTGGGTGCGTATCCAGAGGTAAGACTTTGATTAAACAGCTGTCCTAGCTGTGGGTTTAATTCCTCATTGAGTTCATGGAGCACACAGCCGGGGACACCATCAGGTCCCATGGATGCTGTGTTTTTGCTTTGGAGAGAGCAGTTCTCACTTGGGCTGGAGATGTTTGGGGGCTGCAATCGTTTGGTATAGATATCTCTCCTTTTGGGGGAGGGGAGAAGTTTGCACTGAACCTGTCAGCCAGTATGTTGGCAATGTCTGTAGGATCAGTAATCTTCACATCATTTTGAACTAGCTCTGAGCATATCTGGGAGTTTCCTCCCAGGTTTCTAACATAGCTAAAGAAGGCCTTATGATTGTCTTTTGAGTCTTTAGCTATTTTTCTCTCGAAATTTGCTTTGGATGATTTTATGAGAGCTCTTAGTTTTTACTTATAGTGATCAAGGGTGTCTTACCTTTTAAGGATTTTGCTCTATCTTGTAGTAGCTTCCTCCTTTTGTTGTAGAGTTTGTTTATGGCTGGGGTCCACCAGACTGGATGCTTGCCTTTGGTACAAAGAGTCTTTGTTTTGCTTGGGATTGCCTTATCCATGCAGTCCTGCAGGTGCTGGTAGAAGGCATTTGTAAGTGATTCGGCGGCTTGAGTACTGTTCTCCATGGCTCGGGGCCTTAAAGGAGACCACACTAGTCTTTAGAAGTGTGAAGTCGGCTTTGAGAAGTTCTTTACTGTGGTCTTTTTATTTCAGGTGGGGTGGGATGAGGACCTCCAGCGAGATTAGTTTGTGGTCTGATCTCACCAGTGAGGGGTACACCTCCGGTGTTGAACATTGTGCTCCCATGTTCGTGATGATGAGATCAAGTATGTTATCTCCTCTTGTGGGGATGTTGACTAGTTGTTCCATGGCATTTGAGTTTATGAATTCCAGGAACTTTTGGGCTAGGGTGTTTGGGCTTGAGTAGTGTTCCCAGTCTATATTAGGGTAATTGAAGTCACCTAGTATGATGGTGTTTGGTGATACATTTATCCCCTCTAGTGTTTTCAGGAAGGCCATGTGAGGTTCCTGAGTTTGTGAGGGTGGCCTGTAACATGCTACAATTTGCAGAGCAGTCTTGCCTATGGTTAATTGCACCTGGATGGTCTCCGATGCATCGTGCGTTGCCACCAGTCTTGAGGTGTGGGTGTCCTTGATGAATATGGATACCCCCTCCTTTCTTGGTATTGTCCAGATTTTGGGGCCGGAACGCATGATATGAGGTAAAACCTGATAGCGGGTGCTCTCAGGAGCCTTGAACCAGGTTTCTGTCACAGCACAGACATCGATGTTCTCCATACTGAGAAGGGCCTCGAAGTGCGTGCATTTTGAGATTTAGACTTCTGGCATTGAGCAGCATTACCCTTAGTTTTTTCCTTTTTGTGTTCTAGGGTGGTAGGTTTAGAATTTGAGCCTTGCCTAAAAAGGCACTATGGGGTGGCAAGAGCCTTTGCCAATATCCGGAATCCCAGGGTGACAGGTGCAAGCCGTCCCTTGGCAGCGTGGCTTGTCCAGCATGTCATCCCAGGCAGACAGATACTGGATCCCCTTTGAATGACACCAGTGTTTAAGCCAATTGTTAAAGCTGATCATCTTATCTCTGTATTGTGGCATCATTCTTGGTGAAGGTAGGATACTGCTCAAGGTCAGGGTCATACCTGTCTGGGCTACATAATCAGAGAGCTCCTCAATGTCTCTTTTCATGTAGTCCAAGAGGTACGTCTCAGGTCGTTTACACCAGCGTGGACAATGACTGAATCATATTTGTACCTGCTGTTGAGAGACCTGAGTGCTTGCTATGTGGCGGATTCTAGCCCGACAGGCAGCTTACTGTGACCTTCTCCTTACTCAGTCTGGTGGCGGGACGTCAGTGTGTCTGACTATGGAGTCACCAATGACTAGTGTGTCTGGCATTGTGTTTGGCCTTAAGGGCTGTGACTGTTTGACACTCTGACTGTGAGGTCTATGTGTTGCAGGTGTTGTGTTCTGAGGTGGTGGTTGTTTGGGTGTCTGCTTTGGTGGCCTCTGCTGTTTTGGTAGATTTTTGATCAGAGCCTCAGTATGTCTTTGTGTGTTTATGTGTATGATTTGAGGTTGTAATGGTAATATGTGAGACTGGGTCTATAGTGTGTGTGGTAACCTTCTCCTCCTGACTGGTCTTGCCAGTCCTATGTTGAGAGCTCAGCCTCCAGTTTGGCCGTGTAGTTGCATCTCTCGCATGTATTTGTGTTTTGTGGGAGGAGGAGAGGGTTGTCTGTGTACATGAGGCAATTGTAACATTGCCTCAATATTCCCAGGTTCACCAGCTGAGCAGGAGAGGACACTAGCAACTGATCCTCGACATGCTAGAAGGAATAGACAAAAAACTTTAAAAAGATTCGGGACGTGGGTGACCGAGAAATGGGGGTTGCCTGTTTTGGGGTACTATCTATGACAAGAGTGCCGTATCAAGGTAATAAGTACTGTAGGAGCAAGTGCTACGTTTAACAGATAGAGAATAGTCTACTTGGAGTCAAGTAGAGATGATCTTTTAATTATAGGATACTGATTAGATCAGTAGTATAGTTCGAGGAAGGTAGTTTTAAGGGAAAATTTGAAGAGTGGACTTTAGGTAGCCGAATAGTTTAAACCTGTAACCGGGCTGCCCTAGTGTGCAACAGTAGCAACTCACTAAATCGGCTAAATCGCTAAAGCTGCTTTATAGCAGGGGCTGGATAAGACAGGAAATGACCCAAATTGGCCAACAAACCACAAGTCACTGCCCTAAACCACTCCTCCGAGGACAAATGAAGGAGTTATGGAAATGACCCTAGTGGCCAATAAAACTACAGTTTCAAGTCAGTAACCACCTCTCCGGGGCAGGGAAGCTGCTCAATGTTAGTCACTCCCACTGATAAACACAGAGACCCTCCTTCAGCCCAAGCAAAATGGCCTCACAGAAACTTTCAAACAGTTCAGGAACAGCAAGCCTGTAACTGAACTTTTAACTCTCAGAAAAGTGGGAAAAAGCAAGATTTTTTTTTTGTTTTGTTTTTTACAGAGATAGCAGAGGTTCACAAGTAATATCAAGTTATAACAGTGCAGTAAATGACCCCACACAAGAGTGCTAGGTCAAGGACAGAAAATATGCAAGTTTTAAGAAAAAACGATTTAAAATTAAGTGCAAACAGGAAATTCAGCAAACAGCTTTTGGTTGTGCTCTAAATACAGCTACTAATACAGAAATCAAGTTTAACAAGCCAGAAAATGCTCAAGCTAGGCAGCTATGCAGAAAAACTTAGCAAATAAACAGAGAAAAAATACTTAAAATCTCAAAAGTGGCTCCCTTCTTCTCTCAGCGTTTTTTCCTCTTGGAGGGTGCTTCACCAACAGCCAACAAGCCTGAAAAGACGCTCAAACCACGAGGCAACTAGGTTTTAAGAGAGGAAGATGAAGGAGTTATGGAAATGACCCCTAGTGGCCAATAAAACTACAGTTTCAAGTCAGTAACCACCTCTCCGGGGGGCAGGAAAATGATTTGACTTCTACAAAATGGAAAATGATTTGACTTCTACAAAATAGAATGTTGCCATTTAAATCTAAAAACTTTCAGTATATGCCATAAAATGGCAATTTATGGATATGGAAAGGGAACTTGTAATCATTAATCACAATAAGTGAATTTGTTGTTTTTAACCTATAATTTCACTCATTTTATAATAATAAATGACAGATATGAAAATCCTTATGTGTAGGAAATGGGGGGAAGATGGATACACTGATAATTAAAATGCACAAACTTTCAATGTCCACATAAAACAAACTTGATGCTTTAAGTAAGTTAGTAACAAACAAAGTGATTATGTAAATGCTGGCAAACAATGAAATAAAACTTCTGATATATCCAGTAAAATACATTGTATTATAAACATTAGGTATGAATATTACCATCTTTTTTATATTAAGTAATACGTTTTGAAAGACTTCATCAATAAGGGTGAATATGTTAAATAACTGTGTGCTATAATCTTTTACTGAGGTTTTATATATGATACATCCTACTTTACTATGATTGAATTGCTTGTCATCTATCTTTCATTTAAATATTAATTGCGTATACAATAACTAGACATTTATATTGTATTAGAATTTTGTCTAATCTACAATAGTACTATATATGTTCAAAATAATATAAATATTGCTTATTCCTATTACAAATATTCTCCATATGATAATTAAATTTATGGAGCTCATATGTTCAGGTATGAGTGATAATCTGATGAACTTAGGTTTATCCATCAGATTAGGAATGATTTTCATTTCATGGCTAGTGTGGATCTTAGTTTTGTTAACATTTATTAATTTAAATTTGTTATTTCACAAAATATTTTTAGTATGCCTGACCAAAACATGAATTTATTGATAAACACTCAAAAGTATAAAAATGATAATTTCCTTTAAAAGCTCAAACATATACTTTATAGTTATCAGAGGAAAATGTTTAATAGTCACAATAAAACAAAAAATACATAGTCTAAATAACCTAAGATGGATTTAACTTTGTTATCTTTAAATACCAATGGCTTAAACAATCCTAGCAAGAGATCAAATCTGCTGAAATATTAAAAACTGAACAAAGCACAAATTGTCTTCCTTCAAGAAACTCATTTCAAAACAAATGACAATTACAAATGGAATCCTAAGGAATATATGATATTGGCGCAAACCACTTATAAGACAAAGACAAAATGGGTATCAATTTTATGGAAAACAAATGTGATTAACCCAGAAATTGTTTATAAGTATGAAGATAAAGAAGGCTTTATGGCATTAGTAATAGTTAAATATAATAACAGAATATGGACCCTAGCCAATCTATACTGGTTCCCAGGCATTTGAACAGGAACTGTTAAAAACACTTGGATTTTATTTCCAATAATTATAAAGGCAACTTAATATTAGAAGGAGATTTTAACTGTATATTTGATATTTCTAAAACTACAAATAAAAGACTGCTGCATACATCTGCTGTATCCAAAGCTTTAAACAAGTGGGTAGAATAATTTCATCTTGTAGATACTTTCAAATTTAAAGAAGATAAATCGTTGTTGTTTTCCCATCAAAATCATAGATTCGGTACCCAAACTAGAATAGATAAAATATTTGCTGCCCATGACTTACACTCTAAAATCATTAATTTCTCAATCACTCCCTGCCCCTTTTCAGACCACAATTCATTGATACTAAAACTCTAAAATGGGTACAAATTAATCTTTAACTTTAGAATTCTAGCATACATAACTAAAATTAAAGAGTTCAAACCCTGGTTATTATCTGAATTACAGTTCTTCTTAGATATTAATTACACCACAGAGATAAATAAAATAATGATATGGGACTCACTAAAAGCTTACATATATGGTAAAACCCTAACTTGGTATAAAAAAATCAGAGAATGGGATTCTGAATTATTAGATCTACAATCCAAACTTTTGTCAGTAAAAGTTGAAAAAATCAAAATCATTTGGAGATGAAAAAGAAAGTACAAGTATTAAACAATAAATACATTTAAATTCTAACACATACAACTAATTTAGCTTTAGAAAAACTAAAAAATAATACCTTGGCCACTTCTCCCAAATATCTACATAATTTATCCATGAGAATCAAAATACAATCAAACGCTAATAACATTAAAAGTATCTTCCATGAAAGGAAAGTGAAAATATCTTGGATATGGGTGATATTATTGATGCCTATAGAAATTACTATGTGGAACATTTCCAAAAAGAAAATATACATATTGATCAATTAAACCTAGATGAAAAATGCTCTAATATAAAAAAAATACCAGAAAAATGAAAACTAGATGACATAATTATGGAAATATATAAACTTTTTCCTTCACAGATACTATCCCTCTTCCATAAAACTCTATTAGAAATTTAGTCACAAGCTTTAATACCACCCTCTTGGAGATATTCCTTAATTACACTAATCCTAAAGGAAAACAAATCCCCAAACCTCTGTACCTCATATAGACCTATATCATTATTAAATAATGACTATAAGATATCTATGACAATATTAACTAACAGAATGAAAATACCACTATCCAAAACAATAAATAATGATCAAACTGGATTTATATATCATAGGCACATGCATGACAATATTAAAAGGATAATTTCTCTTATAGATTATGTTAATAAAGAAAATAAAGAAACACTCATAATTGGCTTAGATACAGAGAAATCCTTTGATTCCCTAAATTGGGACTATTTATTCAAAATCCTAATGCTATTTGAATTCCCTGCATCCTTTGTTCATCTCATAAAGACTATATATACAAATAATTTAGCTTATGTCAAGTTAGGTCCTTTTACCTCTGAATCTATACATATAACAAAAGGCACTAAACAAGGATGTCCCATGTTACCTATTCTATTTGCCCTGGCTATTGAAATATTGGCAGATTTAATTCGTAACAATATAAAAATCAAAGGAATAGATGTTTATGAACAATACAGTTATAAAATAATGCTATTTGCTGATGACATATTACTAACATTATCAAATACAAAAGAGACATTAGAAGAATTAAATATATTAATTGACAAATTTCATATTACTTCAGGACTCCATTTTAATAAATCAAAATCAAAATTTTTATTTTTAAATAAAAAAAAAGAACTGCAGACTAATGGGGATCACATCATAGGGAAACAAGAATCTACCTTAAAATATCTAGGAATTGAGTTGTGCAAGGATAATAATGAATTAGTCTCAAAAAACTACAATAATATCATCAATACAATTAAAATCTTTATGAAAAAATGGAACAAAATAATATTAACATTTGAAGATAGACTACAGTTAATAAAAATGGTTTTACTGCCCAAGATCCTATATATAGCCTTGGCAATACAACTGTTACCAGAAAGGAATATACTTAAAGAAATAAATTCATGCCTAATACAATTGTTATAGTTTCCCAAAAGAAACAGAATAGCTTTAATATATCATATCAAACCATGGAAACAGGGAGGATTAAAGAGTCTTTATAAAAGCATCACTATCTAAAACAATCTCAGATTGGATAAGTCCAAATTACTCTGCAAATTGGAAAGAATTACTAACTGTAATATCAATAAATGAATTTGATTTACAAAAAAAAAAATCAAATAACAGATAAAAACAATTTGCCATGGAACATATTATGTATTAGTATGCAATAAAACATAACTAAATCCATTAAAACTAGTATGATTAATTATTACATTTACTCTTTTAGGAAAATTATTAATGCAAATATAGATTTAAAAATATGATTTGATCTTTTAACATCATTTATAGCCACAAAGAACTTTCCACATAAAATATATAGAGAAATGATTAATTCCTGGGAACAGAAAGGATTTGTTTGTTGGCTCCAATGTATCAAAGAACTAAAAGTTTTAGATATGCAAGTAATAAAAACAACATACAAAATTCCCCAACAGGACTGGCTAACTTTACAGGTAAAGTATTCTGTCATATTCGCAAAATTTAAGTAGAATAATTAACAATTCTTCATTTAAAGAAATAGCTAAATTTACAAAATACATATATGAAATCATATATAATGACTTTGACATGCGAAACAGTATTTCAAAATTTTACAAAATATTGATAAACTATAAAACAACACCCAAAACCTCATATTGGAAATATATAACAAAAGGACACTCAATATAGTTAACTGAAGATATTAAAACAAATATCTTATTATCAATAAAGTATATATCCTTTACACAATACTGGAAAGTTTTTAATTGGAAATGCTTGCAAAGAGCATTCTTAACCCCAGACAGAATCAGTAAAATTAGTTCTTCCATAAAAGGAATATGTTGGAGATGTGAGCAAGTACATAATGCAGATTGGAACCACATTTTCTTTGATTGTGTTAAAATTAAGCCATTTTGGAATGGTGTTAATAACTTTCTACAAGGTTTATTTAATGAATCATTTTATTTAACTAAAGCTCTTGTATTATTAAATGTGAACGAAGGTCCTCATTTGAATAGGTCAAACATGTATCTAGTATGGGCTACACTTGCAATTTCAAGGAAGTGTATAACAAGAAGATGGAATACAAACACAATACCAATTTTGGAAGACTTCTACAGCCTAATGAAGACCAAAGCATTATTGGAAATTAAAATTAAAGAATTAAGAATTTATACAAAGCCATTTATCAACAACCCTTGGGGAAAAGTCTTATAGTTGATTGACACAATACAATAATTGATCAAACACTCTGATAATGGATTGGACATACTTATAAAGTAACTGTATACATAAGGATCTGTTATAGTGTCAGGCTAATATAAATAGTCTACACAGTTATTTAAGATGTTACGTATAAATACTATGGAATTCATTCAAATGTATCTGAAAAATAAAAAAAAAACATTTTGAGAAAAAAAGAGACAGGTCACATGATCACACAATGTTTACTGCAGGAATCACAACATTTGATGCATTTCAGTCAATGCAGAGACTTCTGTGTGCTTACATGAATGTGTGCGCATGTGTGTATATGTATATATATATATATATATATATATATATATATATATATATATATATGTGTGAGTGTGTCAGGATAGTTTATTTTCAACATCCAGTAATGGATGAGTTGGAGATGATGCAGGGTAACTTTATTTTAGTTATATCTATTTTCCCTGAACCTTGGTCCTTACCATCTAGATTTTATATGTAATGTGTTCTGCATGATGTTCTCGTTTGAGAACAATTTTAATAAAATAAGCAACACTGTCATGATAAGATGTGTGCTCATGTAATGCCTAGTTGTAGGTGTTTCTGTTTTACAGCAAAATCAAAGTATTACACTTGAAGTAGGGTTATAGTAGTCACAATATAATGCATCCTGTGCATTTCTCCAGAAATCTGATGCCATAGATTTGTTGCTTGGTATCAGTGTAACACAGTTCCATACATGGATCCTGTAACATCCTTCTTCGGCACCTCAAAATCCCTCCTCTTTTTACTTTTCAGTCTTATAATTCCTTTTATTACTGTTTTTATGGTCTCAAACTGCTGGTTTATATATGTATAGCAAATGTGAAAAAAAGCACAACTCATCTGTTTCTGCATTATGATTTCTTCATGGTTAAACTAGCATTGATTCAGCCCAAAATTTTATGGAGCAAGCAAGTTTACTTATTTAGTCTTTGTTTACTAGGTAAGCTTACTAGATAACAGTTTATTTTCAAATGTTGCCTTGCAAAGTACATATGTCAACAATGGATGAATACATTACAACAGTAGTACACTGTAAACTGAGCAATTATGTTATTGAGTATGAGTTATGCAACCACTGGGAGCAACAAAGTGCAATGCTAGCAGCTGAGTATAAAGATGCATTATATGCAAAAAGCAAAAATATCAGGTAAGCTGAGAGCTACAGTGAGGCAAAGGTCTGACAGGTGGATTGATGTGTAGTACACTAGGCTATATATCATGTACAGATTCATTTACTCTGGTTCTAGAAGACTGCACCTTGGCTATGATATGAGGGATACCCATGTAAATTACTGTTCCGAGTAGATAGCAGAGGCATATTGCCTGCCTCTTAGGAACATATACTGAAGAATAATGTTAGTGCTATAAGACAGCTGCTTCCCATGTGCAGTTTATACCATTCCTTATTTATATAATGCATAGTAATATCTGATCCCCACTCTAACTTAGCCTCACCATTCACTTGTCTGTTGAAATTATTTGCTGTTTTGAAATCATCTGCCTACACTTGACAGCAGACAGTAAGAAAACGTTATCTTTGTCAGACTATAGTATATTGTTTCATGAGTACTGCATGAATAAAGAAAGAATTTAACAAAGTATTTTAAGTGACAAAAATAGCTAATGAGTGATTATTATACGACAAAAGTAAATTGAGTAATGTTGGGCATGAAGAATTAATGCTGCAAATTTATACATAGAACTAAATTTATAGGCTTAGAGGTCTGGTAAACAAGTTCAAAGACTATCAGCTACTGAGGAGCCTGATTGTGCAGCTCCAAGATGGAACTTTTAGATACCTATGTAGTCATACCTTCATGAAGATATGGACTGGTGGACTGAGATTAATTGAGAGGTGGATTTTATTCCATATGTTGGAAGTGTCTGAGATATTAAAATGCCATTTTCACAGCATGGTTTACATAATGTCCCACTTCTGGGCCAGTAATCAAGGGTCCTCAATCCATTCCACTGACACCAGTAAGGGACATTCACTTGGAACAAAGATAGATACACAGTATTTCCAGATACAGCTCTCTGCACCAAGCACAATTTCCCTTAAGAGCACACAGAGAACATGCTCAGTCTGGGGTCTTGGTTTCTTTCTCTCTCTCCAGGTCCCTAATAAGATTACCCACTGACACAGCTGTAGAACTGAGTCCTCAGCCACGTTTTTCAAGCCAAGTCTTCCACCACCCTCTCTGTGAAACCAGTGCTCTGTGTCCCTGCTCCAAGTAGCTGACACACAACCTCTTTGAGATTTGATTTTCACACACACACACACACACACACACACACACACACACACACACACACACACACACACACACACACACACACACACACACACACCTGGGAAATGCTGGCAAGGATTTACCAGCTATTCCCTCTTCTGGCCAGGCTGTAAGGTAGGTACTGCTACCAGAACATGCCAAAGCCAGCTACTCTAAGGCACTTACAAGGGTGCCCGATTATACTGAGTAAAATTAATACTAATACACAAATGGTAGTGTTTGACCAATACAGTAAGGATTTCAGGAGCAGCCACAGTGTCACCAAATAAATATAAGTATTCTAAAAGGTGAAAATATTCTCTAAAGGACCAGCCACAAGGAAAAGTTTAAATATATTAAATAATAAATAATAAACGAACATAAAAATACTGAATATCTATTTGCAATAAACACCAGAGTTTCAAACACAGGAAATATTAAAAATAACACAGGTTTCAAAAACAGACTGATCTGAGACTTCTGTCTCATCTAGGATTAAAACATCATTTCGGTACTGGATTACAGAATGACACCACATACATCTGGTCATCTGACTTCTGGTTCTGGTTCCCTCACTACCCCCCTTTCCTAGAAACAGAAACAGAATCTAGCACATATCTGTTACCATACAAACAGATAGAGCTTTTCTAAGATGTGTTATAGCATATGGAAGCTATAAAACCACTTCAAAGTAATTAGTTCACCCCTAAGGACAATAAAGTAGGATTTGTAGTCTTGGTTTTCACAGACATTTCTTCTCTGGCTGCAATCAGAACTGTAAGATACAATCTTTATGGCCTTAACCAGGTAATTTAATTTCAGACTATTTTTTCAAAGTTAGCCGGACTGAGATTAACCTTTTCTCTTCCAGTATTTTCTGTGACAGTATATTAATTTCAACAGTTACAATATAGTCTAACATACAGGTGTATTTCTTTTCTGCAAAGCAGACACACTGTTGGTACATTTTTAACAAAAGCAGCTTTACAAATATATTTTAAACACAAGCCCCTGTACAAATCAGTTTGATATACAAATTACATAAAAGTCTTTACAAAACTCCAGCTAGCTATGCTGGCATATATTACACATCGACTACCCTACTTCTCCTGGCATATCTGGCAATACCAAACATCATCACATCTCTCCCCTATTGAAGACTCAAGCTAGTTGCTCAAGAGACCCTAGTGAAACATTGCATGAGACGAATGAACCTTTCTGGGACTACATTAACCCATGCCCTGTCTTGAGAACCCATCTGCATTGGCATTGCTGACCCCACTACAGTGCTACACTGTCATATCGTATGCCTGCAACCCTAGGCTTCACCTTAAGGACTTGGTATTTTGCTGGCTGGTTGACTCGATGTATCCATAAATCCCCCTCAGACTCCTCCCACCATCCACTGCAAATACTCAGCACCAGGGCCTCTGTATCACAGTAAGGCTTCATCATGTTAACGTAGTATAATTTGTGCTGCTGTCTCCTGCCTAGCAGGTTTAGCACAAAGTTAACATTGCTGACCTTCCTTACCACTTTGAAGGGTCCTTCCCAAGCTGCCTGCAGCTTACTGTGTCTGTCAGGAATGAGCACTGAGAACCATAACATGCAGTTCCACAGCAGACTCTCAGGCTTGAGCATTCCTGTCATACCAGAACTTTTTCTGCTGTTGGTCTCCTTCCAGGTTCTCCTTGGCTAAGTCCATGAGCTCCCTAAGCCTTGTATTGAGGTTTAAGACATATGCCACAACAGACTCCTTATGGAATTCACACTCACCCTCCCAGTCATCATGAATCAAGTCTAAAGGCCCACTTTCTCTATGCCCACACAACAACTCAAAGGATGAAAAACCTGTAGATAACAGGGGTACCACTCTGTATGCAAACAGTAGGTGGGACAAATATTTATTCCACTCTGTCTTAAACTTGTTTGCAAATTCCCATATAGCATGATCTTTAGTGTAGAGTTTAACCTTTCCACAAGACAATTAATCTGGGGGTGGTCTTTAGGTGCTTCACCCCACAGCACTTATACAGACAAGCCAGCAGATGTGACATGAAATTGGCACCTTTGTCAGTCATATCTCAGGAAACCTACCATGCTGAAAATCTCTAACAAAACATTTGCTACCTTCTCTGCCTCAATGGAGGACAGAGTCACCACCTCAGGGTATCTAGTAGCATAATCTACTGCCACCAAGATATACTTCTTCCCTGAGGAACTTGGGCTACTCAGAAGCCCCACAGTATCATAGCTGCCCTCTGAAATGTGTCCTCAATCACAGGCAAAGGCATTAAAGGAGCTTTGACTTTATCTCCTGCCTTGCCTACTTTTTGGCACTGCTCACAGGTCCTGCAGTACCCTGTTACATCCCTTGCAATCCCAGGCCAATAAAAGTTTTGCATAATGGGTCTTTTGGTATGCTTTATGCCCATATGACCTGAAAAAGGAATGTCATGGGCTATGGCTAGAAGTGCCAGATGGTAGGCTCTGGGCACTACCTACCAACTGCTGTACTACCTCACCCTCTAGCCATCCCTCAGGTGTCCACTCTCTATACAGTAAGCCTTTGTTCTTTCTCTTTTTAATTTCTCCAAATCATTTGGGTTCCTAATACCATGATGGGAATGGACCCCAGTCCTAAGTCAAAGTACGATTAAAGTTCATGAAATTAGTATTGTTTCAGTCTTTGACGTCAGCCAGAAGTGCTCTTCACAGCACCCGTAATGTGCAATGTGCCCAGTAATGACTCCTTCTGCAATTTGTAAGGCATTACAACTATTGGTAACATATCTAAATATGACTGTAGATTCTTCTTTATAAGACCCGTTGCTCCTACTACTATTGCAACTGTCTGGGTATCTTTCTTCCACATGGCTCTCATTTATGCCTAAAAATACTGATATTTTATGACTCTGTGTCTCTCTCTATGCAAGACACTGTAGTCACTGGGAGTAGCGATTTCAATGATCAGTGCTACATTTACCTTCTTTTCATGGACCACTATATCTGGTTTCCTCATATCTATCTTTTGAACTGTTGGTAATGGGTGATCCCATGACTTCATCATTTTCTATGATGCTTTGTGGCTCATGGTTTCAATGTTTTTCAGCTATTTCAATATTATAATGTTTGCACAATCCCCAGTGCAACAGTCTTGCCACATTATTATGCCTTTCAGTATACAGTCCTTCTGTCATTATTATATTACAACCAGCAACAAGGTGTGAAACTGTTTCCAATTCTGTTTTACAAAACCTACATTTTTCTGTTTCTCCCACATGTTCAATAGACTTTGCAAACCAACGTGTATGTAGCCCACTATCTTGGGCCACCAATATTAACCTTTCATCTCTTGGTTTGAATTCGTCTCTCCTTAACCATTTCTGAGTTCAGTCCTGATCAACATAAGGTTCTTCCAGGAGTTTTCTATACTTGCAACTATATTTATGCATTTTTCCATATTTCTTGCCTTCTCATCTGACCCTTCACCTTATATTCTTTCTTTTGTTTTTTGGCACATTCAGTTGCTGCCTGGTTTTTATCTACTTCTAGTTTGATTTTCATTCCCACTTGACGCCGATATGCTTCTGCTAGGCTAAGAAGGGAAGCCATCTTAAATTCATTCTGCTCATGTTTCAAAACTTTCACTATATTTGGTCTTGCAAGGTCAGCAGATATGTATGCAGTCCAAAAATTCCAGATCTATACATGTAATCAATTTCAAGTAGGCCCATACCTCCTTCAGAATGGGGAATATATAATTTTGGTATGCACTGATTTTTTTATAAATCATTTGATGAGCATGAAGCATCTTTCTTGTTTCCTTGTATAATTTATCCAACACCTTTTGGGGCCAGTCAATCACTCCAAAACTGTAAGTTAGGACAGGAAGATAAAATGTGTTTATAGCCTGAAGTTTGTTCCTAGATGTCAACACTATTTTCAGGATTAATTTAAGCCTTCTAAAATATTCCTTACTAAGTTTTATTCACATTTGTTCATGTTTTATTGTTGATCCTTCATCAATTCCCAAATATTTATACACTCCCTCTTGCTCAAGTTCATTTATTCATTCTTGTCCCAAACTGATGTTTTCTTGGTGCTGTAGTTTTCCTGCTCTAAAGGTTGCTTTTGCACACTTATCAAGACCAAATGACATTCTTATATCACCTGAAAAAGTTTTGGCTACCTGCAGTTGTGCTTTCAGTTCTTCATTTGATGAGCTATATAGTTTTAAATCATCGACAAAGAGAAGAGAAGTTATTATACTTTGTAACTTTCTGGGACCCAAATTATAGCCCAATCTGTTAAGCAGACAACTTAATGGGTTAAGGGAAAGGCAGAAGAGCAACGGTGACAGAGAGTCAGCCGGGAATATCCCCCTTTGGATTTGTTTATCCCAGGAATAATAATTTGTCCTTTATCATGGCTTAACTGCAAAGTAGTTTGCCACTGTTTCATGGTCACTGAGATGTCATTTATCAGCGTAGGGTGTATCTTATACATTTTTAAGCACTCTTTTATCCATGAATGTGGGATACTATCAAATGCTTTTTTGTAGTCAATCCATGCCATACTTAGATTCTTCCCATTTTTACAGTTCTCTGCTATGACTTTATTTATTTATTTATTTGACATTTGTTGACCAGGTTAGTCCAAATGGGACAGAGCCCTTTTTCAGTGGAAACCCAGGGAGAAAAGCTTGACAGTAAAAACATTGAATTAATTTGACATAAAGTAACACACAAAAAAAAATATTTACATAGACATAAACAATAGAAGTTAACATACATGGCAATTAGCATATATTATTTAACAATAAATGATCCTTTCTTCCATATGACTTTCTTTTATTGCCCTTTTGTTCTATTGCCATAATTGAGTTTTCTTCTAAATGACTACAAACACTGTCAGCATCAATTCCCATGTATAGTTTATATGTTGTTAGAAGGCAAATTATTAGTCTATAATTTTTAGGGTAGCTTACAGGTTCACTCATTAGTAGGAGCATTGTTTTTCTTGTTGTTAGCCAGGTTGGTGTCTGTTTGGGGTGTGGATATATATATATATATATATATATATATATATATATATATATATATATATATATAGTTCTTACTCATGGCTAAATCTTCATGAAAAGATGTTAATACCTTTAGCCAGAAGTTAGGTACTGCATCTGGGCCAGAGGTTTTCCAGTTAGAGACTTTTCTTAACTTTATTTCAATCTCTCTGGCCATTACTTCATTCAATTTCTTATCCTGTACCTTCAAACTTCTTATTCTTTCTTTTACTTCTATCCATTTAGCATCTTTGTTGTGTTCCACAGGATCTGCATAGATACTTCTCCAAAATGTATCTACTTCTTCTTTTTTTGGTGGTCCTTCAATTCCTTTTACCTTGTTTCTCAGTTATCTATAGCATTTTTGGGTCATCAATAAATTGATTATTTTGTACTTTTCCTTTATATTTATCTGTGTCGTGTCTTTCGGCTTTTCCCGGTTAGGGGTCGCCACAGCGGAACTCCGGTCCACTAATGATTGGCAGTTTATTTTTACATACCTATCTGTGTATCTTCTAAATGTTTCTGCATGAGATGATATTTTTAGTTTATTATTTGAAATAGTGCATGATAAATCCTGATCCATTATATTATGCAGATTGCTGTTATGACCTCTATCTTTCTGAGTATTTTGTCGATCTGTTTCCTCTTCTGTACTCTTCTAACAGTGACACTTCTTGTCTTAATGGCTTTAACGTTTTCTCTGTTTGATACTTCCATGATGGGATTTGATTTCTCCCCTTCCTTTCTCTTACTACCCTGTGTATTTGTGGTAGAATTTTATCTGTTATTACTTTAGCTGCACAGTAATATATCCTGTTTACTTCTGTTATATCATATGGATCTCTATGGACAGTCCTAATTATTGTGTCATTTGGTTTATCAAACATCTGACCTTTTGGGTTTTATTGACCTTCTGCAATCTATTTGTTTCATTGATCTTAATATGTCTATTTTTGTAAATGAAGCAACTCTTCTCTTAACTCATTTTCTTCTAAACTAAGGGCACATTTTTTGGTCTTCATTTCCGGCGGGTATTCTATACAAAATTCTATGTGGCACATTCTCTTCAATTTCATCCTGTGTCATCCATTGGTCTGTCATATGGGAACTCACTGCCTATCACTTCTCAACATTGACTGCGTCAGAGTTGCCACAGTTTCCTGTTCCTTTCCTTGCTGTCCAGGTTCAAATGAATGTTTATACTGGTTTCCTGTGGAAGGCTCCAAAATATCATCATATGGCACCTGACCAGTTGCTTCCCATTCCACTGGTATCTTTTTAATTTGGATGTCCATTGCCCTATCCTACTGTGGTGCTTTCTGAGTTAGATTTTCTATACTGAATCCGTGAGTTTGCAAGTAGTCTATAACCTCAGTTTCTATTTCATTAACTTCTCCGTTACTAATCCTCTTTTCTACTTTTCCTCTTTATCTTCTTATTTTTCGTATTGTAAAGCTTTCCATGTTCAGATTCCTTTGCCTGTATTTCTCTTCAAATATTGTTGGTGTTGCTCTTTTTGTATTGATTAGTTTTGCTTTCTCCTTTGCATAAATATTGCACCACATTAAATATCTTTTCATTTCCCATGCCCATATTTCATCTTCAGATGTCTCCTGAGCTTCCTGTTTCTCCTTACTTTGGGGACTCAATCCATCATGCTGTGATGTAGTCTATGTTAGACCTTCTACATTAAATCCTTCACTTCGCTGGCACTCCATAACTTCAACTTCTATTTTTTAACTTCTGCTTTACTAATTTTCTTTTCTACATTCCCACTTTGTGATATTATTTTTTTATTGTTAAAATTTCCATATCTGTCTGTATTTCTCTTTGAATATATTTGGGGCTGTCTTTTTTGTATTGATTAATTTGGCTTTTGACTTTGCATAAATATTGCTCCATATCAAATCTCTCTTTCTTTCCCATGCCCATATTTCCTTTTTATACCTTTCAAAAATCTCTAGGTTTTGTTGTTTATATTTTCACACTTCCTCAGATGCTTCTTTTTCCAGACATCTCAAAGTATCTTGGTCTGTATTATGTTTTTCACAAATCTGTTATATTAGCAAACACAATTTTTTATTTGAAGCTTCTGACAGTTTTTCTTTCCACTAATTTCCCTCTTAATCTTTTTGTATATCTTGTGTCTGGAAATTATGGGCTTTTAGGAAACAGTAAAAATACATAATTTCTTTCTTATCACTTACATCAAGTTGGTCACGACCTAGTGGTAAGTCACCATTCAGCTCACATGACAGCCTATCCTCAAAGCCACATGCACCTTAACGTACCATATCTTCAGGAGATGTGTATGACACATTTGACTTTGCACTACTGTGAGTCAGGTTAGACATTTCAGGTACTTACAATCTAACTTTTACAGAGCGATGATGTCGATGTTTAACTGGAAAGGCAGTGAGTTATAAAATTAAAAAAAAAATAGAAAAAAGGAAGAATATGTTAAGTGTAGAATGTAACACACTATTAAGACACTTTCCATCTGCATGCATATTGCTTGCATTTAAATGAAATATCTGGAAAGAAGTGTGTGTGTGTGTCATAATATTCAGATTACAGTGATTTACACCATTAATGGTTTATACATTATCAGTGTTACAGCTGACAGTTACCCAGAATATAAAGCAAGCAGTACCCACTATTAAAAGAAGCACTTCTTAAAAACTAAAAAGAAATACTACATCAGTATCCTGTCATGTAAACTATCACTGCTGCTACATCCCCCTCAGCAGTGCACAAATGATCACACTTCTGAGGACACAATGTATTGTGTATCACAAAATTAAATAATCTAATGGGCAATTAACTTAACAGAGAACCATAAGACTTTTCAGATATGTAATAGTTAAAACTTAGTAAAGATTGCATAATATATAAAATGTTACATTTTTCATTCAATTGCAAGGTATGAACTCATGTTAAATACTGAAATAGCCCTTTTTATTGTGTGTACCACTTCAGGAGATTCATTATGTGCATATTTAAATATACTCCAAAGCATAAATTATTGTGCAAAATAATTAAAAATATGATTATTCCATAAAGGATGCCTTATGATGTCACTGAACAGTGAGAACTTAGACATGACTTTTATATACAATAATATGAGTACATATTCTGCAAAAAAAATATTTAGAGATGAGGGAATGTCTGATGAACAGTGACAGTAGGCCTTGCACCACACAGCACAGCCCGGGAATGTCTGATGACCAGTGACAGTAGGCCTTGCACCACACAGCACAGCCCGGGAATGTCTGATGACCAGTGACAGTAGGCCTTGTGCCACACAGCACAGCCCATACATATAACTGCATGCATCAGTTATAATCTATGTGCTTTAAATGAGGAAACACTAACCCGAGTGTCATAGTCCATAGTTCTGGACTAATGTCACCTATTTACCTGTGCCACCTATGCAGTGCATATGTCTGCCTGCCACTTGGAGCCCCTTACTACTGCTACAGGCTGGTCATTGTTACTCACAGTGGAACTGGAACTGAGACCCTCAGTGACAGCATGGGTCACTAGACCACCAGACCAGGGCATGCTCATGTTATGCAGAATGCAACACAGTAAAGATCCTACATGCCATTGCTGATTCATACTAAATGACACCTTCAGACTCATCCATGCACCTAAACCAAATTTTCCTTATGTTGAAGACTTTCTCGATGGCACAGTATGGGTCTGTGATGGGCTGCATTATCATTATCTTCCACAGCTCCACTTGGATTTCATACTGGTGTCAAGAATCGTGGCTTCAGTGGATGTCCAGGATTACCTGAAAGAAAAAGAAAAGGGAGGAAACAAAACAAAGAAAAAGAAGTTTAGTTTTGAGCAATACATTTTACCATGAATAACTACTTCATTAGAAAAATGTACTTACCAACAGGATGACTGCTGGGCATCCTACCATGCAGGAAGAGGTGGTAGAGTAAGCTAGTGTGCCTGATATGGGAATCATGTACACTGCCAGGATGCTGGACAGAGATATTGGTGACTCACCTTCATGCATCAAGCACTACCTGGCAATTGATGGAATAGTATTATGGTACGACTTCCCCCATGCAGCAGATGGGGCCCTAACTACAGCATAGGTGCAATCTATCACACCAAACACCTCAGGGAAATGTGCCACCCCAAAAAAGCAAGCATAGTCCAGAATCAGTCCTGAAATGACACAGAGAAATAAATGTACTGATCCATACATGGCAAGAGTTCATTCACGAAGTACTGAAGTATCCTCAAGGCAGAAACCTGTGAAATACCCAGTGTATTTCCAGTCTGTCTCTGGAAGGTCCCTGTGGCAACTATTGTGAGGGCTATGCATACCTTTGTATCCATAGGGATAATAAGTCTAAGCATCCTCTCAGTGATCTTATGGTGGCCATACATACTCACTAAGACCCTTACAATATCCAGATCTACTATAAATCTGTCAGGTATCTCCTAATTATAAAACCTGAGGTAATCTAGGGGGCTTGAGTAAAGTCTGGTATCCCACCTGTGACCCAGAATGTGACAGGACTAACAAGAAGTAGAGCACGCATGATTAATCCAGATAAAATCACTTTACTAGCAGATTGAGTACACATGATTAATCCAGATAAAACCACTTTACTAGCAGATTGAGTATACATGATTAATCCAGATAAAATCAGTTTACTAGCAGATCGAGTACACATGATTAATCCAGATAAAATCACTTTACTAGCAGATCGAGTACGCATGATTAATCCAGATAAAATCACTTTACTAGCAGATCGAGTACGCATGATTAATCCAGATAAAATCACTTTACTAGCAGATCGAGTACACATGATTAATCCAGATAAAATCACTTTACTAGCAGATCGAGTACACATGATTAATCCAGATAAAACCACTTTACTAGCAGATCGAGTACACATGATTAATCCAGATAAAATCACTTTACTAGCAGATCGAGTACACATGATTAATCCAGATAAAATCACTTTACTAGCAGATCGAGTACACATGATTAATCCAGATAAAATCACTTTAGCTAGCAGATCTAGGAGACTTTCTCTCTCTGATACCCTCCCTGTGGGAGGAATAAAGACACCTTGTTGAAGTTTCCAGTAGTTTATTCAGTTAAGTGGATAGATCATAGGATTACTGGAAGTTACTAGGCTAATGGCCCTAGGGGCTGCCCTTACAAGACTAGCCAAGTTCTGCCCTTGCTTCCTTCATCAGCACCTATTGCCCCTGTCCAAGAGAGACACAGGTGAATTTTCTATAGCGCTTGAAGAGAGCCAAAGAGGTGCTCTGCTTGACATGAATTAGGAGTCTGTTCCACAGGTGGAGTAATCTTTGGGAGACAAATATGGCCCTCCAACATGTTTTATTAATCTCACATACCAGGTTAAGGTCTTTAAAGCAAGTAACCCATGAGCCATTGGACTTATGGATATGCAGCATTTCCAATAAAGCAGAGTCAGAGATTGCCTTATATGCAAGGCACAGATTGCCTCTGAGTAGTCTGTATGAAATGGAGTAAAGTGACAGTGATTTCAGCCAATCCACATAGGACAGATGCTGAAGACTTTGAATTCTCCTCATGAGGAAGTTTTGTGTCTCGCCAATTGCTGCAGGTGCTTGGAAAGGTACATACCAAAAGGAGCAGTGTATTCAATTATTGGCCTAATGAGGGAAGAGTACAGGGTCATAGGTTCATAGGTAGGTACTAGGCTATTGGCCCTAGGGCATATATAAGCCTACCAAAAAGGTACCCTGGCTTTCGCCACCCAAGAAAATTATTTTCCTGTGCCCCTGTCAAGCAGAGCCACAGAGGTGATCCACAGGGTGAATTTCCAATTTCCCATCCAATCAAGATTTTTCTTGAACACTGCTAATGAGGAGCTTTGTTTGATATAGCTAGGTAGTTTGTTCCAGAGTATGGGAAGTCTCTGGGACAGGAATCTATCCCTCCAGCATGTTCTATTTATTGTGGTGACAAGGTTTAGGTCCCTAGAGCATGTAACTCAGAGAGATCTGGATTTCTTTAAGTGGAGCATGTCCAACAGCTCTGGATTTGACATAGCTTTGTATGTAGGCAAAGATCACCTCTGAGTAGGCGATATGCGACAGAGTAAAGTTGGAGTTTTTTGAGATGCTCTGCATAGGGCATCTGTTTGAGGCTGGTAATCGTCTTTGTGAGGTATTTCTGCGACCTTTCCAGTTGTTGTAGATGTCTTGTGAGGTACATACCAAAAGGGGTGTTGTACTCTTTACTGGGTCTAATGAGTGATGAATAGAGGGGAACAATGACCTCTTTTTTCCTGGGTGAAAAACCTTTTGTGATGAGGTGTGCCACGTAGAAGGATTTCCTGACTACTGTGGTGATGTGATTATCAAAGGAGAGACTACTGTCCACCTGTGTCCCAAGGTCTCTTATCACACTTTTGGTGTTAAGTAGACTACCATCTATGTGGTAGCTCATGAGTACAGAGTTTTTACCAAAGGGGACAACAATACACATTTTGGCATTGAGCTTGAGGCCATGGCTTTGACACCAGGCATCTGTCTCATTGAGGCCCTTTTGTAGGATGTCCACATCATTAGAAGTTTTGATAATGGCTCCTAGTTTGCAGTCATCTACAAACTTCATTAGCCAAAGACCTTCTGTGTTAGCCTGTACTTCAGAAAAGTAGATACCAAACAGGAGAGGACCCAGGACTGAACCCTGTGGTACTCCACTTGTCACTGGTCTGAAGTTGGATTTGGAGTCTGCTACTTTCACAGTGTGGGTTCTTTCAGTAAGCCAGTTGGCAACCCATCTTGTGACATAGGAATTTATACCTAGTTTAGTGAGTTTATCTATAATTCCAGACTGGAGGATGGTGTCAAAAGACTTGGCGAGATCTAGATAGGCTGTGTGAACCACCTTATTCTCGTCTACAGCTTTGGTGACTGCTTCAAAGATGTCTATCAGGTTTAGGAGACATGATCTGTCTTTTACAAACCTGAACTGGGTGGGGTCCAGAGTTTGGAGATTACCAATGTCTTTGTATATAAGATCCATGATGATACATTCCATGGCCTTGCAGACCAGGTTTGTTAGGCTAATGGGGTGGTAGTTCCTGGGGTCCATTGTGGCTCACCCTTTGTGGAGTGTGATAACTGTTGCTGTGCACCATTCAGTAGTTACAAAGCCTGAGGTGAGGCTATCATTGAACATGGTACTTAGGCTGGGAGCCAGTTTGTTCTGTAGTTCATGTAGAACGCAGCCTGGGATGTTGTCAGGTCCCTTGGATGCCATGTTTTTGGCTTTGGAGAGTATGTTTTTTTACCTGTGCAGCCATGATTACAGGAACTTTGCATTCTTCCGGTATAGAGATGGGTCTTTTGGGGGGGGGGTAAAGTTATCACTGAACCTATCTGCCAGGATGTTGGCAATATCAGTTCTGTATATTTAGTGCCATTGTGTTGTAACTCAGAGCAGATCTGAGTGTTGCCATTGAGATTTTTGACATATCTATAGAATGCTTTGTGATTCTCTTTGGAATCAGTGTGATTTTGTTTTCTTAACTAGCTTTGGAGGATTTTATGAAAGATCTCAGCTTCTTACTGAGGCTGACCAGGGAGTTCCTCCACTCATGGGATTTTACTCTTTTTTTGCAAAAGTTTCTTTCTTCTGTTGTAGAGTTTGTTTATGGCAGTGGACCACCAGATTGGCTTCCTTTTTTTTGGAGGATAGCATCTTGGTTCTGTTAGGGATAGCAAGATCCATGCACTAGTGTAAGTGCTTATAAAGTGCATTTGTGTAGGATTCATCAGTCGTACCTCTATTGTCCGTCTGCGTGGGTGTCATGAAGTTTACCACTTCTGTCTTAAGAAGCGTGAAGTTGGCTTTGGAGAACTTTTTTACTGTGGTTTACCTAATCGGGGGTGAGGGCAGGATGTGGATGTTTAGGGTGATTAGCTTGTGGTCAGATCTGACCAACGAGGAATTGACCTCTCGTGTGGAACACCGGTCGCCCATGTTGGTAATGACCACATCTAGGATATTTCTGCCCCGGTGGGTGTGTGGATAAGTTGATCCAAGGCATTGGAATTTATGAATTCCAGAAAACGTTGAGCAAAAGAGTTGGTACATGATTAGTTTTCCCAGTTAATGGTGGGGTAGTTGAAATCGCGCATTATTAGGGTGTTGGGTTGTGCCCTAATATTTTCCAGTGTATCAAGAAATGAGGAATAGGAATCCTGGGGAATGGTGGGAGATCTGTAGCAAGTTACAATTTGGATTGCGGTCTTGCCCAGAGTTAGTTGCACTTGGATAATCTCAGATGCATTATGTTAAGCAACTAGCCTGGAGGTGTAGATATCTTTAATGAATATGGACACGCCTCCAGCTTTAGTGTTTTGGTCCAGGTTAGGTGGCCAAAAGGTGTGGTATGAATTATAGGTGGTAATGCAGGGGTGCTCTCTGGAGCCTTGAACCAGGTCTCTGTCACTGCACATATGTCAATGTTCTCCATTTTAAGGAGTGCCTCGAGTGAATATATTTTGAGGTTTAGACTTCTAGCATTGAGTAGCATTACCCTCAGATTATGCTTGCTTGCACCTGTTACAGTGGTGAATTTGTCATTTGAACCTTGCCTAAAAAAGGCACTATAAGGGTGGCAAGAGCCTTAACCAGTATCCAGAATCCCAAGGGCACCAGGTGCAGGCCATCTCTGGCAAAGCATCGTGGTCTGTCGATTATGTAATCCCAGACAGACAGATACTGGATCCACTTAGAATGACACCAGAAGCTTAGCCAATTGCTGAAGTCATTCATTTTGTCCTTGTACTGTGGTATCATTCTGGGTGATGCAGGATGCTGCTCAGGGCTAGGGTCATACCTGCCTGGGGCTACAAGATCAGAAAGCTCCTCCATGTCTCTTTTCATGTAGTCCAGGGTGGTACGTCTCAGGTCATTCACACCAACATGGACAATGACAGAGTCATATTTGTACTTGTTATGGAGTGACCTGAGTGCATGCGCTATGTGGTGGATCCTGGCACCCAACAGGCAGCTGACAGTAACTTTCTCCTTGTTTAGCCTGGTGAGTGGAACATCAGTGTGCCTGACTATAGAGTCACCTATGACTAGAGTGTTGGTACATTATTATGCCTTATGGGCTGTGATTGAGTGGCACAGTGAGTTTGGGGCTACGTGTCATTTGGGTTGTGTTGGGAGGTGGAGGTTGCTTGCATTTCTGCATTGGAAGTCTATGTTGCTTGAGGATATTTTTATTGAGAGCCTCTCCGAATGTAGGTGTGTGTTTTGAGTTTCTATGTGTGTGTTTTGGTGGTGTAGGTTTTGAGGGATTATGTGATGAGTATGGTGTGGTGCAAGTGTTTACCTTCTCCTCTTGACTGTCTAGTCCAGTCTTGGGTGAAGAGAACTTTGCTTCCAGTTTGGCTATATAAGTGCATTTCTCACAGGTTGTAGTGTTGGGTGGTAGGAGGAGAGGGTTGTCTGTGTACATGAGGCAATTGCTGCATTGCCCCAAGATGCCCAGATTCATCAGGTAGACAGGAGAAAACACTGGGAGCTGACCCTTAGACATGCCTGGATAGGTGCTTATTTATTAAGTACTAAAAACTGTTTTCCTCTCGACAAGTGAGGAAAGTTGAGTGCTGTAATAATTTGTAGCTTATTTAGTGCTTGCAATGATTTCTGAACAAGTGCTGAGCTCAAAGAAACAGATTTGAGTGCTAAAACTAAAACTGGCTAGTTCTAAGGGAAATTGGAAGAGCAGACTTTATGGCACCGGGAATAGTTTAACCCTAGCGAAGCGGTGATACATAAAGTGTATTTTCTTAATATAACAGTAGCAAATGAGGAAACTGATTTAAACAAATTAACCAATAAAAAGCTAAAAATTGAGCCCCGTTCCAGCAGTCTTTGATCAGACAAGTTCTAACTGCACACTCCTGCCACTAGGGTGCAGGGGAACCTTCTCCAAAAAAGATGTTCTGGATTAGTGCTCAAGTTATACAAACAAAGCTAGATCCAGCAGGTCTGAATTTAGTCTATGCTACAGCAAACAAGGCGTACCAATTTCAGAAAGAAGCAGTTCAAATAAACAGGCACAATAAGCCTTTAACCAGAAACTCCCAGCTCAGAAGGGCAGAATCTACCCTCTCCTCCCACAAGAGTGCACACCACACCTTCTTAATGTAAAATAACTGACCCGAAGCTCAAGTGCTTAAACCAGAACTAATATACTTTTAGAATAACAGACACTAAGCCTTCAATCAGCAACTCCCAATGTAGAAGGATGAAGCTACCTGTTCTGCCACAACAGTGCAGACTACAAACCTTCTTAATGTAAAACAACTGATCTGAAGCCCAAGTGCTTCAACCAACAGGGAGGTTATAACTTCTTTTTTCTGGAGGCAATGTCCTTACTTATACGATAAGCAATATAGAATGCCATTCTTACCACTGTGGACACATGGTGATCAAAGGTAAGGTGTCTGTCAACCTGTGTGCCCAGGTCTCTCATCACTGAGTGCATATTTAGGGTGTCCCTATTGATATGGTAGTTATCTGGAACATCATTGTTACTGAAAGGGATGATAATACTTTTTTTGCATTGAGTTTAAAGCCATGATTTTGTTACCAATCATTTGTTTGTGTAAGACCCTCTTGTAGGATGCGGACATCATTTGGGGATTCTATGACTGCTCCCAGTCTGCAGTTGTCAGCCACAGACCTTTAGTTTTTGCTGAATGAGGATTCTCATTCTATGATGATGTGTGTTCTCTGTCGATATCTCTGCCATCTGGACTGACTCAGCCAAGTCAAGCAGCTCTCATTAGGAAATATCAAGGCAAGTTGCAAGGAAAACCATCTTCATGGATTGCAAAGTAAATAGAAAAGGCACAGTTCCACCTTTTATAACAAGTCTGTAAACGACACAGAAGCACATCAAATTATGACTATGAATCACAAACAGGTAGGAGAAAGACTCGTTAACATATGCAGATTTACATCTTTCTGATTTGCATCTCATTATTTACTTAATTGCTTCAGTTTATTCATGACCATTATACATTAGCTTAAATAGCCACTATGAATCAAGCTTTTGCTGTGGAAATGCACAAACAGCACTAATAGGTTCATAAGTTCATAGGTTGGTACTAGGCTATCGGCCCTAGGGCCTATGCAAGCCTAGCCATAACAATTCCCTGGATATTTCCTCCCACAATATTTACTTCTCCAGGCCCCTGTCTAGTAGGGCGACTGACATGATCCCCGGGGTGAATTTCCTATCTCCCATCCAATCATCAAGGTTCCTTTTGAAGAGGGCCAATGAGGCACTCTGCTTGATTTATATGGGCAGTCTATTCCAGAGTATGGGGAGTCTCTGAGTCAGGAACCTATCCCTCCAGCATGTTTTGTTCATTGTGATGACAAGGTTTAGATCCCTGGAGCGTGTGGCTCTAAGGGATTGGGATTTCTTTAAGTGGAGCATGTCCAGCAGCTCAGGGTTTGACATGGCCTTGTATGTTAAGCAGAGATCACCTCTGAGTAGATGATATGCGACAGAGTATAGCTGGAGTTTTTTTAGATGGTCAGTATATGGCATCTGCTTTAGGCCTGTGATTCTTTTAGTGAGGTATTTCTGTGGCCTTTCCAGCTGTTGCAGATGTCTTGTGAGGTACATACCAAACGGGGCATTATACTCTATAATGGGTCTAATGAGGGATGAGTACAGTGGGGCAATGACCTCCTTTTTTCTGGATGAAAAGCCCTTAGTGATGAGGTGTGCCACATAGAAGGATTTCCTGACTGTTGTGGCAATGTGGTCATCGAAAGTGAGACCACTCTCCACCTGTGTCCCGAAGTATCTCATCACACTTTCAATGTTTAGTGTCCTGCCACCTATGTGGTAATTCATGGGTACATGTTTTTTTTCCAAAGGGGATAACTATACATTTCTTGGCATTAAGCTTGAGCCCATGGCTCTGGCACCAGGCATCTGTTTCTGTAAGGCCCTTTTGTAGAATATCCACATCATTTGGGGATTTAATAATGGCTCCCAGTTTGCAGTCATCTGCAAACTTTGTTAGCCAGAGTCCCTTAGTGTTGGCCTGTACTTCAGAGAAGTAGATGCCAAACAAGAGTTGTCCCAGGACTGAACCCTGACGTACTGCACTTGTCACTTGTCTGGAGCTGGATTTGGAGTCGGCTACTTTTACTGTCTGGGTTCTGTCAGTAAGCCAGTTAGCAACCCATCGAGTGATGTAGGGATTTATGCCCAGCTTAGTAAGTTTATCTATGATTCCAGAGTGGGGGATGGTGTCAAAGGCCTTGGCATGGTCCAGATAGGCTGTGTGGACTGCCTTACCCTCGTCCACAGCTCTGGAGACTGATTAGAAGAAGTCAATCAGATTCAGGAGACAAGACTGGCCCTTCATAATCCCTAACTGGGTGGGGTCCAGTGTTTGAAGGTTGCCAATGTCTTTGTTTATAAGTTCCATGATAATGCGTTCCATGCCCTGGCAAATCAGGCTTGTCAGACTGATGGGACGGTAGTTCCCGGGATCTAAGATGGATCCTCCCTTGTGGAGCGGGATAACTGTAGCTGTGTGCCACTCAGTGGGCACAAAGCCTGAGGTGAGGCTATGATTAAACATGACACTTAGGTGAGGTGCCAGTTCATTTTGTAGTTCATGTAGTACACAGCCTGGGATGTCATCTGGTCCCATGGATGCTGTATTCTTAGCTTTGGAGAGTGCGGTTTATACCTGTGTGGCCATGATTATCGGAATTTGGCAATCTTTTGGTATTGAGATGGGCCCTTTAGGGGGTGTGAGTGGGGTGAAGTTGGCACTAAATCGATCTGCCAGGATATTGGCAATATCCTTGGGATCAGTATATTTAATGCCATTCTGTTGCAGATCTGAGCATTGCCATTTAGATTATTGACATAACTATAGAATGCCTTGTGGTTGTCTTTGGAATCTTTGGCAATTTTATTTTTGTAACTAGCTTTTGAGGATTTTATGAGGGATCTCAGCTTCTTACTGAGGCTGGTGAGGGAGTTTTTTGCATCCTGGGATTTTCCTCTTTTTTGCAACAGTTTCTTCCTTCTGTTGTATAGTTTGTTTATAGCAGGGGACCACCAGATTGGCTTCCTTTTTTGGGAGAAGAGCATCTTGGTTCTATTTAGGATGGCACAATTCATGCATGAATGGATGTGCTCGTACAGTGCTTTAGTGTAGGATTCTGCAGTCGAATTTCCAGATCCCATCTGCGTGGGTGTTGTGAAGTTTGTCACTTCTGACTTCAGTAGCTTGAAGTTGGCTTTGGAGAAGTTTTTAAGGAGGTTTCCTTACTGGGGGGTGGGGATGGGATGTGGATGTCAAGGGTGATTTGCTTATGGTCAGAACTGACCAACGTGGGGGTGACCACTGGTGTGGAGCATCTATCTCCCATGTTGGTAATGACCAGGTGTAGGATATTGGAGCCCCTGGTGGGACAATGGATTAGTTGATCCAGGGCATTGGAATTTATGAATTCCAAGAACCGTTGGGAAAAGGAGTTGGTACCTGAGTAGTTTACCCAATTAATGCCAGGGTAGTTGAAATCACCCAGTATTAGGGTGTTTGGTTGTATCTTAATATTTTCCAGTATGTTTAGAAAGGTGTAGTGAGAATCTTGGGGCATGGTTGGGGATCTGTAGCAAGCTACAATTTGGATTACAGTCTTGCCTAGTGTTAGTTGCACCTGGGGAATTTCAGATGCATTGTGTTGGGCAACTAGCCTGGAGGTGTGAATATCCTTGGTGAACATGGACACTCCTCCACCTTTAGTGTTTCGGTCCTGGTTTTGTGGCCGAAAAGTGTGGTAAGAATTGTAGCCTGGTATTACATGGGTGCTCTCTGGAGCCTTGAACCAGGTCTTAGTTACTGCACAGATATCAATGTTCTCCATTTTTAGGAGTGCCTCAAGAGAGTGCATTTTGAGGTTTAGACTTCTAGCATTGAGTAGCATTACCTTCAGATTTTGCCTTTTACACATTTGTATAATGACTGAATATCATCCCAGTGTCTGTACTTCCATAGGAATATTGTAACAAGCAATTTTTAACATTGCCTCTTGTCTGATAGTCCTGGTCAGGTGTTCAACTTATTCATCAGTTTTACAGCTTCTGATCGTCAGCAGAACTAACAAAGCTTCCCTGTAAAACTATAGTTTTTAACCATCATACCTTCAATTTTGTCATGTATTTTTATACTTCTCTAAATTCTCATCTTCCACAAATTCATTTTCTTAAACCTCTTCTAGCTTCTTTTTCTTGTTTTGGAAACCCTCTTTGCTCATCCTCATACAGACAACTATATGCAAAATGTAGATCAATCTAACGCAGGATTACACAGCATAATATCCTGTAAACAGTCCAAACAAGCCCTTCTTGTGACTTACCACAGCCCTAAACATCAGCAGATGTGAGTTTTTTCAAATGTATGCATCTGTCTGTCTGTCTGTCTGTCTATTTCCACTTGCTAGCTGAAAAAAATCCATCTGGAGCAGAAGCCCTTTTTAGTAAAGGCCCAATGAGAAAAAGTGCTAGTGTCTGTGCATATAGTCCCTTTCCATTACTGTTAGTGTACATTGCTAGGAGGCATGATATGAAAAACAAATAATTAGTTTACATCCTTCAACATTTATGGATGTTTTGTTGTTATAAATATTTTATCTATCTTTGACCAAATATGAAGTATCCTAACATACAAGCTGTTACAGCCATTTTCATGTTTTTGTATATATATATATATATATATATATATATATATATATATATATATATATATTTGAAACCCATGACTTTAACATATACGCCCATATGCTTTTTGAATCTCATTAACCTTATAGCTTTAGGTACCCCTTTTGCATTATTTCACCATACATTATTTATTTACTTAATTCCAGTTTGATGACCGGGGAAAGTCCACTGGGCCAGGCAGAGACCGTTTTCAGTGGAGGCCCAGGGAGAAAAGCTCCAAAAGCAGTTAACAGAATATAACATAAGTAAAGTATGGAATATACAGTATACAAAAGCATAAATATGCAACTTAAAATACAGATGCAAAATCAGGGAGTATACATTTAAAGAACACAAATGTTAAAATAAAGTCAAAAGCAATACAAATAATATAATTAAAAGAGCAAGTCATAAAGTGTTTATACAAGTTTAGTGTTTGTTCGAACAATAATGTTAATGAAGGGAGATTTGAAAGAGACAACAGTCTAATTTAGGTGGGAAGGGGGCAGGAACAGTCCCAGTTTGAGGTAAGGTAAGAATGGAGGAGAGATTTGAAAGTAGAGGGGTTGTGAGTACAGCGGAGGGAGGGGGGGGAGAGAATTCCATAATTTAGCTAAGGAGTGTGATAGAAGTAATTGGCCAGGAGGGTGAAGGGGTTTATATATTTTAAGGAGGTTTTGGTTTTCAGATCTAAGAGTATGACTGGGGAGGTTAGGCATTAAGATAGATGAAAGAGGGGGGCAGATGGAGGGTTGGAATATGAGTTTGTGAGCAATGGTGAGTTATATGAATTTCAGGTAATTAGGAACCTCAAGCCAGTTTAGGGTGTGCAGGGAATGGCAGTGATGGGTGGCGTATTTGGACCCTGTAGCAAATTTACAGACTTTGTTATAGCAGCTTCCAGTTTGTTTTTTAGGCTAAGCTGGAGATGAGTAAGTAGAGGGGCACCATACATAAGAGAGGGGGGCAGGTAGGAGGAGGCCAGAGTATGTCTGGTAGTAGTGGTTATATAGTGATTTTGTCTATACAGCAGTCCTAGTTTTTGGTGGGTTTTTCTGATATCATTTTGTATGTGGATATCAAATTTTAAATGTTCATCAATGGTGACTCTGAGTAGTTTGCTGTGAAGTACAATATTGATTATAGTGTTATTGTGGCTTTTTATTTTAAAGTAGCTTTTGTCTATGGTGAAATTTCTCAAAGAAGAGAATATAATATTTTTTGTTTTGCTAGCATTCAGAGTGAGTTGGTTGTTTAGTATCCAAGTTTCGGTATTGGAGAAGGCTGTTTGGGTTTTTGAAAGAGTTCAGAGGGAGTGTTTGCTGTACAGATGATTGTGGAATCATTAGCATACTGGATCAGTGTAGCATTATCAGGATACTGGATCAGTGTAGCATTATCAGGATACTGGATCAGTGTAACATTATCAGGATACTGGATCAGTGTAGCATTATCAGGATACTGGATCAGTGTAACATTATCAGGATACTGGGTCAGTGTAGCAATATCAGGATACTGGATCAGTGTAGCATTATCAGGATACTGGATCAGTGTAGCATTATCAGGATGCTGGGTCAGTGTAGCATTATCTCTGGGTTTGTGAAAGTTATTAATGAAAATATTGAAAAGTAAAGGGGCCGAGAATAGAACCTTGGGGGATGTCGGAGGGATTGTTGAGAAAGGACAAAGTGGAATTTTTCCATTTAACAGCTTGTTGTCTATTGGAGAGAGAGCTTGTAAACCAGGCTATGGGGGAAGGAGAGAAACTGAGGGAGGAAAGAAATAAGAGTAGAGGATGTGAGACGGTGTCAAAGGCTTTGGCGAGATCTAAGTAAAGGGTGGATATGATTTTCCCAGAGTCAGGAGAATGATTAATGGTGTCAAGGAAGGACAGAAGAGCAGTGGTAGTGCTGTGGCCAGGCCTGAAACCATGTTGTGTTGGGGTATGAAGATGAGTGTGTGTTAGGTATGGCAAGACTTGGTAATGAATGTACTTTTCGAGGATTTTAGAAAGAGGTGAGAGAATAGCTATAGGGCGGAAGTTAGTAGTGTCTATTATTGCCGCCTTTCTGGAGAGGTGTGACAAAAGCTGTCTTCCAGAGTGAGAGGACATGGGCTTCTTGGATGGAACTGGTGATAAGAATGGAAATGGGGAGGCAGTGCTGTCTGCTGCCATCTTAAGGAAGGATATTATTATTTATTTAACATTTGTTTACCGGGAAAGTCCGACTTGGAACAAAGCCAATTTTCAGCAGAGGCCTGCGGAGAAATGGTCCAGATGCATGCCTTTGTAATGTGGGAGGAAACTGAAGCACCCCAAATGAAACCCACATGAACACAGTTAGGACTTTCAGACTCCACACAGAAGGCACCCCAGCCAAGAATCAAACTGGAGAACCTCTTGCTGTGAAGCGACAATGCTACAGCTGTACCACTGTGCCATCTAATCGAAGATGGAGGCAGATTATCAGGAGTGTAAGAGCAAGGCTTTAGTTTAAGGAGGAGTTTTTTATGCTGCTGGTGGGGATAGGTTTAAGACTGAAAGGTGGAGTGTTACAGGGAAAAGCAGTGGATGGGGGACTATGAGAGGGAGAGAAGATGGAAAAGTTTGTGGTTAGTTTGGCTATGCAGTCAACAAAAAAGGTGTTGAAATTAGATGCAATTTTATGGTCTGGGGAGTTTGGGTTAGGGCATAGATTGTCTTTTCTACTAGAGTTTAGAAGGGAGGAAATGCAATTCCAGAACTTTTTGGGGCTAGAATTTTGTAGATGGAGCAGTGGTGCAGCAGTTGGTCTGTCACCTCACAGCAGTAGGTTTTCTGGGTTCGATTCAAGGCTAGGGTGCCTTCTGTACAGAGTCTGCATGTCCTCCCTGCATTCGTGTGGGTTTCCTCCATGTGCTCCTGTTTCCTCCCACATTTCAAAGACATGCATCTGGAGCTTTTCTCCCAGGGCCTCCACTGAAAATTGGCTTTGTTCCAAGTCAGACTTTCCCAGTAAATAAATAAATAAATAAATAAATAAATGTTCTGATTGGAGTTTGGAGTAGTAAGTCATATGTTCTTTAGTTATTAGTTTCTTCACTGAGTTGCGGAGTTGTTTGAATTTGATTAGAGAGTTTGTTAACTTAGATTTTTGGTATTGCTTGCAACATTTGTCTCTGAGGTGTATTAATTTTCTGGTTTCATTAGATAGCCAGGGAATGGTTTTGGCTTTTATTCTTTTTGTTCTAAGAGGGGATAGGCTGTTTAATACTTCTAGGAAGGTTTTGTTGAAGTAATTAGTTGCACTGTCCAGAGGCAGAATTTTTAAGGGGGCCCAATTCATTTTTTCAGACAGTCGGAAAATATCTGTAGATTGAAGTTGGTGAGATTATGAGTTTGAATATACTGATGTTGTATTTGAATGGAGAAGGCACACCAGAGGGCATATGCTGGTAGGTGGTCACTAAGGGAATCAGGTATAATTTTGCTGTTTGAGATTAGGTTGGGATGAGTTGCTAAGATTCAGTGTAGTGTAGTGCCAGAGGAGCCATCTTTACTCGGTCTGGTAGGGTAGTCTATTAGCTGGGAGAGGTTGAGGAGATTAATTGTTTGGCTCAGAGATGGTGGCCCAGTTGATGTTTACATCACCAAGGATGAATGTTTCCTTTTTGATATTGGAAGAGAATCATGAGAGAATGTCTTCAAGGATTGGGATGTTATCACTGGGGGGAAAGAAGTTGGCAGCTATACATAAAGATTTATGTGTGTTGATTTTTATGAAGGCTATAGATAGTTCAGCAGGAGACAATTTAGGAATGGGGTTAGTGTATGGAATGACTGTTAGAGAAGAGGAGTAAATTATAGTTACCCCCCCTTTCTTATTAGGTCTGTTGCTCCATATGATTTAGTAGTCAGGGGGAAGAATTTCAGTGTCTCTGACATGAGGTTTGAGCCAGGTTTCTGAGACAGTTAATATGTCAGGATGGTTTGTGACAGTCACGCGTGTAAGCTGGATATTTTATTACAAATACTTTGGGTACTGATTGCAGCTAGGTGGGTGGTTTTGGGGGAGGATAACTGTGGTGATGTAGAGGAGCAGATGTTGGTGGAGACAGTGGGACCAAGACTGGGATGGATGTCACCAGAAATAGAGAGCGAGAGACTAGATGTAAAAGATGAGTGATCAGGTTCAATGGGGAGGGTAAGTTAGGAGTGTAGTTGAGGAAAGTTCTACTATTGCCAGTGAAGGGAAATGGGTTAGCAGAGAGAGGTACTGGAAGGAGCTTAAATGTATAGAAGAGAGTTGTATTTAGATGGTATAGTTCATGGGATATGGTGGAGAAGGAATGAGGGGTGATCATTTGAGAGGAAGAAATTATATATAGTGGTAAAGAGTGTGAGGAGCCAGGGAGGATAGTAAAGTATAGAAGGGGGCAAAGGAGGGATATGAAGAAGGCTGGAGTGAGAAAACAGGTGGGGAGATGGAGCATGATGTAGAATGAGAGATGTGTAGAAGTGTGAGATGGGGTGGTAGAGATTAGTAGGCTGAGGTAGGAGTGTGAGCAGTGGGAATATTGAGAGAGAGTTGGAGAGAATAGTTGGAGAGCAGAAAGTAAGTGGGCAGGGGAGGGATACTTGTTAGTGATTATTGGAGGTGGGGAGTATAGCATGTATGAGTAAGGGAGAGGTTAGGAAATTTGAGAGGATTAGAATGGTGGGAGGGAAGTGGGTTGATTGGATTAAAATTGATCTGGGAGGAGTTAGAGAAGTATAAAGGTAGGACCACTGGGGGTGGGAGGGAATTAGGAGCAGGGAGGGGAGCAAAGTGAGCCCGCAGGGTGAACAGAAGTGTGCAGAAACCAGACAAACCAGAGCGGCAAGCAGTGGAAAACTATCAGTGAAGACCTCAGAGGGGGTGAGTAATAATACAAACTCTACCTGTAAAGTTAAGGAGAGAGGAGATATCAAAGTGTATTAAGGTTGGGAGTGTGTCTTCACATTTACTTTCTTATTAGTAGCCATTTTGTGCACAGATTAGAGTAGGGAGATGCATTAGCATGAAGGGGAATTTATAGAGATGTTAATAAACAGCTGGGGCTCAAGTGATACAAAACTAAGGCAAACAGCACTGAAAGGGCTGCTCAAGGGTTATTTTTAATCACAGAGATTAGGAAGGATTTGAATTAAGTGTATGCTGTCTAGTGGACAGTTAAGACTACTGCACAAGCTGGGGGGTAGAGGACACAAGGCTCAAACAGTCAGTATTACTAGCACACTGAGAACTACTAAGTTACACTGCTAATGTTAAAGCTGCACTATCATAACACATACATTTAGAAGGCCTTGGTGGACTGACCCTGCTCTTCAGGCTCAAAAGGTAGATCCTTGTTATAGTTTTGCAGTACTGATTCCTTCTTAGACTGTATGGGTGGGGAGGTAGCTGCAGACTGCAGAGTTGCCCTAGTGTGCCTGCTCTTCAGGCTCAAAAGGTATATATGTATGTTTTGTTGTTATAAATGCTTCATCTTTCCTTGACCATGTATAGAATCTCCCAGAATAAAAAAAAAAACTGTAATAGCCCTTTACATGTTTTTTCTACTAGATGGCGGTTCTGTTAAGAGCAATACATTATATTACTCTTAACAGAACCACCCTCTGTAATCACTCCCTTGCTCCAAACAACCTGATTATATATAAATAAATGAATGTCTTTAATGCATTTCATTATACCCAACTAGGATCGCTTGTTTGTGTGTTTCAATAAAGGATATTCTATTTTTAACTAATCTGTGAACTGCCTACTATTTTTTTATTTTATTATTTTGTAGTACATATTTTTGTTAGTGAACTAGGTGTACAACATAATTCAAGGCGTGAACTTCACACTCTCCACACTGCAATGCTTCTTCGTGGTTTATATATCAAACATAGTTACACTCCTACAGCTCGTGGTCTTAATCGACTATGAAGCTTTCTGTACTGGTAATAGATATGTGTTTGCTACAAACAATACAGAGGCAAAATAGTGCCGCAGATAGTGCTGCCACCTCACAGCAAGAGGTTCCCCCATTCAATTCTGGCTGGGGTGCCTTCTATGCAGAGTCTGGATGCCCTTCCTGTGTTTGCATGGGTTTTCCCAGGTGGTACCACTTTCCTCCCACATTCCAAAGATATGTAATAGGTGGACTGGACAATATAAATTGGCCATAGATGTAAGTATGTGGTGTGGAAGAATGGCCAAGGCAGGACTAGCGACCCAGAGGTGTAAATCTTGGCTTTAGATGAATGACACTGTTGAAATGACACCCCAACCTCATGTGGGAAAAAGGGGTTATAGATGGATGAACCAACAATATCATCCCTTATAGTTGGTCTACCTCCATTGAAGAAGGAAAACCATTAGCCCAACAACCCCTACTAATGCAACATATTCACGTGCATTTAAATATGTTTCCTACAGGGCTGGATACCATGATCTTAAAGACCATTATAAACCATAACTCTTTGCAGTTTAGTTGGGTTTGTCAGGCCATTCACACTGTATGCAATACAATGTATATATATATAGTCAAGCAAGAAAAACAACAAGCCTGATAACTCCTATGCAAATTTTCATCTATGTCCTGTATATTTTCTAACAGAAATACATAAAAACAACTTAACTCAAATAATCAATTTACAAAAGTATTAAATGTTACATTAATTTTTACAGACATCACAATCTACCCTGTTTCCTATATTCATAGGAAACAGACACTGAAAGGAGTAAAGATGCAAGCTTTAAAATCAAAAGGAGAAAAAAGATTTCATTTCAATTCTGCTTAAATATTTCATGATGCACTTATAGTGGGGTCTATATTATAACATCTAATTCTACAAAGATCAAATGTTATAATATCGACTCCGTAATGTTGAATGCTGAAAACAGTGAAGGTGCAGGACACCAAATTATTTCCCAGGGAAAGAATTCGGTGGGCCATTGCTGTGGCTTTGCTGTTTACAGCGTTCGATATGTTGGAACATTACGGGTCGGGTTCAGGTAAGTGTGCGATTGTGTGTAGGTTAGGGTTAGGAGGTGGGTTAGGTGAGTTAGGGTTAGGGAGTGGGTCAGGTAAGTGTGCGGTTGTGTGGACATTAGGGTTAGGGTGCGGGTCAGGTAAGTGTGCAATTGTGTGTAGGTTAGGGTTAGGGGGCGGGTTAGGTGAGTTAGGGTTAGGGAGCGGGTCAGGTAAGTGTGCAGTTGTGTGTAGGTTAGGGTTAGGGGCCGGGTTAGGTGAGTTAGGGTTAGGGCGCGGGTGAGGTGAGTATGTGATAGTGACAGACCTTAGGGTTAGGGTTAGGTTAAGTTAAGTGGATAGCTAGTAGTGTATATAAAGTTTAGTTTAGGTTTAGGTATAGGATTTTAAGTATATGTGTGTGGATTGCTGTTTTTTGTGTGTGTTTGTGTTGTGTGTATGTTTCTCGGAATAGCAAATTTTTTCCCTGGGAAAAAATTCGCTATTCTGACTGTTCAGTGTTTTCGGATTTCGGTGTTTAGGGTTCGATATTATAACATTCGATCTTTGTAGAATTCAATGTTATAATATAGACCCCTTATAGTGACCTGTGGGGATGATGCTTTCTTGTAGTTCTCTGCTTTTTGTCCATGGTTTAGCAATTTAAGCTATCTTTCCACTTTTTAGTTTGTTCTAGGACCTTAGTCTTGCAGTTGTATGCAGACTGTATATTACTTAGTCTTCCAGTTGTATGCAGACTGTACATTACTTAGACTTGCAGTTGTATGCAGACTGTATATTACTTAGGCTTGCAGTTGTATGCAGACTGTATATTACTTAGGCTTGCAGTTATATGCAGTCTGTATATTACTTAGACTTGCAGTTGTATGCAGACTGTGTATTACTTAGGCTTGCAGTTGTATGCAGACTGCATATTACTTAGGCTTGCAGCTGTATGCAGACTGTCTACTACTTAGTCTTCCAGTTGTGTGCAGACTGTATATTACTTAGACTTGCAGTTTTATGCAGACTGTCTGTTACTTAGGCTTGCAGTTGTATGCAGACTGTCTACTACTTAGTCTTGCAGTTGTATGCACACTGTATATTACTTAGGCTTGCAGCTGTATGCAGACTGTATATTACTCAGGCTTGCAGTTGTATGCAGTCTGTATATTACTTAGGCTTGCAGTTGTATGCAGACTGTATATTACTTAGGCTTGCAGTTGTATGCAGACTGTATATTACTTAGTCTTCCAGTTGTATGCAGACTGTATATTACTTAGGCTTGCAGTTGTATGCAGTCTGTATATTACATAGGCTTGCAGTTGTATGCAGACTGTATATTACTTAGGCTTGCATTTGTATGCAGACTGTGTATTACTGCAAGATTTTAGCATTATTTATACATGATACTGCACTTATATTTCCAAAGGTAGAACTATCTCTTTTAGTCATTCATTACAGTGTTACTGGTAAATGTAAGCATTGTCTGCTGCCTTAGTCTGTTATAGAATTGTAGTAGTGGCAGTATTGTGAGTTCTGCTCCAGGATTTGTGCTTCAGTACTTTTTATAGCTGTATATACCTGCTTAAAGTTGTATTCCAGTGTCTGTTGTGTAACCTATTTAAGTACTTTCTCACCCATTGTTTCCCGTATATCATAATACTAAGTGCCCACTCAACAAACCAGTATTGCACTTCAGTAAATCTCCCTTACTACAAATTGTTTTTAGCAGATTAAACAGCACTACTATCAAATCTTAGCACAATCTAACCTATTCTGTTGCCAAACCTCAGAGACCATTCAAGGAGACCCAGTTGATGACCTACAGTAGCTCACCCAAATACAGGTCTGGACAACATGGATATGCAATTTCCAAATGTTTCATTTGCCAGGTTGGTAGATATGGGCATTCTGAGACAATGTGCCAATTGTCACATGTTCACAAGCCATTTAATCTTTAAAGAAACAAACACAGTATGCTAGATATGTACATACACAGTTTCATGGGAGGCAAAAATCTAGCATATAAACAAGGTTGCCAAGAGCACACACACACACATATGCTACATCCATCAAACATAGTGCCCACCATATTTATAGACCAACCTATGCTGTGGCACTAAAAAGCAATCTCCCCAAAGCTCAACGACCTTCTAAGCCTAGTAACTACAACACCTATCCTCAGCAATCTGCAAAGTACTTACCAAAACCAACACCAAATGCCACACGTTTGTCTACACCCAGTGGACCCACAAAAGCAAAGCCCATAAGAAAAACCAGCACATTACCTAGGATTCTTCTCATAGAGGACTCCATTGTGCAACACACAGATGCCCCACTCACCAGACTGAACAAGGAGAAGAGAAAGGGGTAGGTACTTATCTGGGGCCAGGATCTGCCAAGTTATGCACACACTCTAGGTACTACACCACAGGTACCAGTATGAGTCTATCATAGTCCATGTGGGCTGTTAATGACCTGAGACATACTTTCCTGGACTATATGAGGAGAGACATTGTTGATCTTTCTGAATATGTCACAGGCAGGTATGATCCTTGCACTGAGCTGCATTCTACTTTCCTCAGGGATGATGCTACAGTACGTACAAAGAATAATTAACTTCAGTAATTGGCTAAGTTTCTGGTGCCTTTCCAGGGTGGGGGGTTCAATATTTGTAAGTCTGACTAGTGTAATATGTAAAGGCGTGGAATTAATTATTATGCAAATGATCAACAAAGACATAGGCAACCTCCAGACACTGGACCCAATCCAATTTGGTTTTGTCAAGGGAAGGTCATGCCTACTAAACCTGGTGGACTTCTTTGAGAAGGTCACCAAGGTAATAGATGAAGGGGAAATGGTGCAAACCATTTACTTGGACTTGGCTAAGGCATTTGATACAATACCTCATTCAGGTATAGTTGACAAATTCACCAAACTGGGCATCATCTCCTACATAACTCACTAGACTGTCAAATGGCTCACAGACAAGGCCCTGGAAGTCAGGATTTGGGATACCACCTCCACTAAGAGGCTAGTCACCAGCAGGGTACCTTAGGGCTCCATAATGGGACTGCTGCTATTTGACATCTACTTCACAGAGGCAAAGGTTAATATCAGGGACCTTTGGCTGACCGAGTTTGCAGATGACTGTAAGTTGGGAGCTATCATAGATTCCTCCCTTGACACAAACATATTGCAAAAGGGTCTAACACATACAAATAAGTGGTGCCAAAGTCATGGACCAAAAACAATGCCAAGAAATGCATTATACTTTGGAGAAAACTGCTATCCAGGCTAATTACTCCCTTGACAGAACACCTGTAAGAGGTAACTCAATAGTCAGGGGTCTGTAAACATATATAGACAGTAATCTGGCCTCTGACCAACTTATGGCCAAGGTAGTAAGAAACTCATTCTATGTCACCCAACGTATAAGCAAGGGTATGGCATCCAGGTCCAAGGAAGCAATAGTGTCACCTTATCCATCCCTTATCAGACTAGTCAATAAATATAATACTCCCTCCAGCATGTACCTCGCCAGACATTTGCAGCAGTTGTAATGTCCACAAAAATTCCTTACCAGGGCAATCTAGGGTATAAACATATTGTCCTGTATGGATCACCTTAAAAAGCCTTATCCCCTTTACTCTGTCTCTACAGTCTAATGACAGGTTCATAGGTTGGTACTAGACTATCAGCCCTAGGGCCTATACAAGCCTAGCCATAACAATTCCCTGGCTATTTCTTCCCAGAATATTTACTTCCCTGGTCCCCTGTCTAGCAGGGTGACTGACATGATCCCCGGGGTGAATTTCCTATCTCCCATCCAATCGTCAAGGTTCCTTTTGAAGAGGGCCAAAGAGGCACTCAGCTTGACATGTATGGGCAGTCTATTCCAGAGTATGGGGAGTCTCTGGGTCAGGAACCTATCCCTCCAGCATGTTTTGTTCATTGTGATGACCAGGTTTAGATCCCTGGAGCATGTGGCTCTGAGGGATTGGGATTTCTTTAAGTGTAGCATGTCCAACAGCACTGGGTTTGACATGGCCTTGTATGTTAAGCAGAGGTCACCTCTGAGTAGGCAATATACGACAGTGTATAGCTGGAGTTTTTTTAGAGGGTCAGCATAGGCCATCTGCTTTAGGCCTGTGATTCTTTTAGTGAGGTATTTCTGTGGCCTTTCCAGTTGTTGCAGATGCCTAGTGAGGTACATACTAAATGGGTCATTGTACTCTATAATGGGTCTAATGAGGGAAGAGTACAGTTGAACAATGACCTCTTTTTTCTGGATGAAAAGCCCTTAGTGATGAGGTGTGCCACATAGAAGGATTTCCTGACTGTTATGGCTATGTGGTTATCGAAAGTGAGACCACTGTCTACCTGTGTCCCTAAGTCCCTTATCACACTTTCAGTGTTTAGTGTACTGCCACCTATGTGGTAATTCATGGGTACATGTTTTTTCCCAAAGGGGATAACTATACATTTCTTGGCATTGAGCTTCAACCCATGGCTCTGGCACCAAGCATCTGTTTCGGTAAGGCCCTTTTGTAGAATATCCACATGATTTGGGGATTCAATAATGGCTCCCAGTTTGCAGTCCTCTGCAAACTTTGTTAGCCAGAGTCCCTTAGTGTTGGCCTGTACTTCAGAGAAGTAGATGCCAAACAAGAGCAGTCCCAGGACTGAACCCTGAGGTACTCCACTTGTCACTTGTCTGGAGCTGGATTTTGAGTCAGCTACATTTACAGTGCGAGTTCTGTCAGTAAGCCAGTTGGCAACCCATCGAGTGACGTAGGGATTAATGCCCAGTTTAGTAAGTTTATCTATGATTCCAGAGTGGGGGATGGTGTCGAAGGCCTTGGCGAGGTCCAGATAGGCTGTGTGGACTGCTTTACCCTCATCTACGGCTCTGGAGACTGATTCAAAGAAGTCAATCAGGTTGAGGAGACAAGATCGGCCCTTTATGAAACCAAACTGGGTGGTGTCCAGTGTTTGAAGGTTGCCAATGTCTTGGCTTATAAGTTCCATGATAATGCATTCCATGCCTTTGCAGATCAGGCTCGTCAGACTGATGGGATGATAGTTCCCAGGATCCAAGGTGGATCTCCCTTGGAGTGAGATAACTGTAGCTGTGTGCCATTTATTGGGCATGAAACCTGATGTGAGGCTATGATTAAACATGACACTTAGGTGAGGTGCCAGTTCATTTTGTAGTCCATGTAGAACACAGGAACAAGTAATCCGGTCAGCAGTACCAAAGACACCCTCAGGAAAATGTACATAAAAGTGTGTAATTACACGAGTTCACCAAACAGATGTAAAACCACGTAGTTTATTTGAAACTTGGTCCAAACAATACAAACAAGTAGTTAAGCGCTTTCACCCAGGTTCAATCCCAGGCTTCCTCAGAACAAAATTCAATGAAACCAGTGGTGGGTTTAAATACCCAAAGTTTGAACATATGACATTTCATGAATGAAGTTAAATACATTTTAATCAATTAAAATACATTAAAACTTATTATAACATAATAAATGCTATAAACATTTTCCCTTTTTTAAAAAAACTTCCCTTTCGAATATATACTCTTATATTCTTAATAATTGATTAAATTAAATTATTGTAATTAAATTTTAAACATGTTTGGAAAAAAGTGTTATAATACTGGTTGAAAGTTAATATGTTGTTGTATTTACAATAATTCCATTACCCTTCCTAATAATATATACTATTTAAATTGTATGTGTATTTTACCGCTATAAATAAATAAATAAATAATCAATATTAGATGCAATGTATAAACTGTATAATTAGATTTCTACCCAGTGTGTACATGACAGAGTGACCCTTAAAAATTGAGTCAAGTTAAGATATATCAAGCATAAACCACAATTGTCTATGCCTATAGTCTTGCTGCTCTCATTCTCAAAACACTACTAATATTGATGTGGTTGTTAAACCCGGGAGTCCTCCCGGCATCCAGTTCTAATTGCCAAAACAATCCCCGGTATTTCAGTTTGGTCTCCCAACTTCCCACTCTAGGGTCCACTTCAACCTGTTCTACCACAAAAAACTTTAAATTCATGTTGGGACAGCCAAGGGAATGTTTAAAGAAAGCGTTGGAATCTTTCTTGATTCTCACATCGTATAAGTGTTCGTAAACCCTTCTACACAATGGTCTTTCTGTCTTCCCAATGTAAAAACTAAAACATGAAGTACACCATCCTAAATACACCACCCTGGATGATTTGCAAATAAAATACCCCTGGGCTTGGAGATGAATCTTCCTGGAGGAAATAAAAACAGAAGATGTACCCGCCATATAGGAACATTGATGGCACATTCCGCACTTGAAGGTGCCTTTCTTTTTGTGTTTGGGAACCTCTACATAATCCTTGCTCCCCCTTTCCAAATACTCCTTCAAATTTAAATCTCTCCTTCGAACAAATTTGGGGAAAGCAGGAATGTGTTCTGATATGTCATCGTTAATTTTCAAGACATACCAGAATTTATTAATGATTTCCTCAGTTAAATAAGATGTGTCTGAAAATGTGTGGATAAAGGTGCCAGGACCAAATTTGTTACTTTTACTGGTTACATTATTAATGGCAGTACCTTTCCCAATCAATGGAAAATATTTCAGTTCCCTGTTGTGTAACACATCATCCAACTGTTGATTGATGAAGTCCTCAGGGTACTTCCTTTCTAAAAATAGTTTTTTAATGTACTCAGTTTCACTAATAAAAATCTTCATTTTTACTTGTCTTCCTTTATGCCCTTATTTATTTTATTTATTTATTTATTTATTTCCAGTTTGATTACCGGGGAAGTCCACTGGGCCAGAACGTACCCATTTTCAGTGGAGGCCAGGGGAGAAAAGCTCCAAAAGCAAAGCAAATACAATCTAAGTTACATAGTGTAAAAGATAGTAATAAAATATAAACATTTGGAATAACATTACATTGAATACAGTTAGTAAAAAAGCAAATACACGCAGTATACTTCAAAAAACATCATTCAGGAAGGTAGATACAATAGATTTAGGAGTTTCCTTTAAGTAGCAGGTTTGACTGTATGAAAAGAAGGTCTAAGGTTACATGCTATTTACAATATTTACATATGAGGAGTAGAGAGGAGAAAGTACATAAACTGAGAGTAGAATATAGTTTGATCAAGCAGTGATCGAGAGAGAATAAGAGAAGAAAAGAAGATAGTATTAGGGTAGAGTAAAGAGAAAAGATGTAGAGGGTTTAAGGGGAATTTATGTAGATTTATGTAGGATGTAAGCATGTGCACTTATGTTTAGAGGATAAGTAAGAGAAAAGTTGGATTTTGAAGGCTTCAGTGTTAGATGTTGTTCTAAGAGAAGAAGGGAGAGAGTTCCATTTCCTGCCAAGAGAGTAGGAGAGAAGGAGCTGGCCAGCAGGGCGATTGGGTTTGTGGATGGTGATTAAATTTTGGTGTTCAGATCTAAGAGATCTGTTTGGGGTGTATGGCGGAAGGATGTTTGCTAGGGCTGGGCATTTTCAGGGTAGAATATTAATTTGTGAGCAGTGGTTAGTTGGAGGTAGTCTAGGTAGGTAGGGAGTTCTAGCCAGTTCAGAGTTTGTAGGGAAAGACAATGGTGAGAAGAGGTTTTAGATTTGGTAGCAAATTTAGAGATTTTATTATAGCAGATTTCGAGTTTAGTGGAGATGGAAGAAGACAGGTTAGTAAGGAGAGGGGCTCCATATAGTAGAGATGGTAGAAGATAGGTAATTGCTAAGGAATGTCTAGCGGAGTTGGAGAGAAAGCAGTTGTTCTTATAGAGCATACCTAGCTTTTGGTGGGTTTTCTTTATGTTTTGTTGTATGTGGCTATCAAATTTGAGGTGCTCGTCTATAGTGATGCCAAGGAGTTTTACAGATGGGACCACCTCTATGGTTGACTTTGTTTGGCTTATGATTTTGAATGCTGTTTTATCAAATGTGCAAGCCCTGGAGGGAGCGAAGAGAAGAATTTTGGATTTATTAGAGTTTAGAGAGATGATTTTGGTGCATCCAGTTCTCAGTAGTGGAAAAAGCTATTTGGGTTTTTGTCAGTAGTTCGGGAATGTTGGAGGCGGCCCAGACTAAGGTAGAATCATCTGCGTATTGGATGACTGTTGTGTCTGGGATGGCAGAGTGAAGGTTATTTATGAAGATGTTGAAAAGCATGGGTCCAAGGATGGACCCCTGGGGAACACCAGTGGGTGTAGGTAAGAAGGAGGAGGTAGAGTTGTTCCATTTGACAGCTTGGGATCTGTCTGATAAGTAGCTAGAGAACCAGGATAGAGTATCAGGGGAGAGATGAAGGTTTGATAGATGAAAGAGAAGGTGTTTGTGAGAGATGGTGTCAAGGCTTTAGACAGATCTAGCAGTACAGTGGAAACTAGTAACCCAGAATCCCTGGCTTGGTTGACTGTTTCTAAGAAGGATAGTAAGGCAGTAATAGTGCTGTGTCCAGGGCGGAAACCATGTTGGGTGGGTGTTAGGAGGTGGTTATGGATTAAGAAAGGCATGAGTTGGTGGTGGATGCATTTCTCTAGGATTTTTGATAAAGGTGAGAGTAGGGCAATTGGGCGAAAGTTGGAGATATTTGTGTTTTTGCCTCCTTTATGAAGTGGGAGAATGTAGGCTGATCTCCAAAGCATAGGAACATATGACTCTTTTATAGATCTGTTAATTAAGATGCTGATAGGGAGAGCAATACCTTCGGCAGCACATTTAAGGAAAGAGGAGGGGATGTTATCAGGGGCATTAGTGCATGGCTTTAGTTTAGATAAGAGTCTTTTTATGAATATAGTTGAAACAGGTTTTAGCTGGAAACTGGGAGGACAGTTAGAGGGGTTGTTGGGAGTAGAGGAAAGAGAGTTGGATGTATTATTGTTGGGGAAGGATTTGGTAAGATTAGCTATAGATTCCGTGAAGAATTTGTTGAAGAGAGAGCTTAGATCTGAGTCAGTTTTACTTGGGTCTGGGCAAGGGTTATTTTTAGATCTTGGGTGAAGAAGGGAATTTACTGATTTCCAGAACTGTTTGGGGTTTTTATTTTGGTTGGACTGTAGTTTGTAGTAGTAGTTCTTTTTGTCCAGGTTGATTAGTTTTTTAGCTAGGTTGCTGAGTTGGGTGTATTGGAGCAGGGAAGAAGGGATTTTATTTTTCTGGTATAGCTTCCAAGATTTGTCCCTTTGATGCATGACTTGTTTTGTTTCTTTGGATAGCCAGGGGCAGAGTTAGCTTTGTCTCGTTTGTTTCTTGGAGGAGCTAGGGAGTTCAGAGTATTTAGGAAGATAGAGTTAAACTGTTCTACAGCTTTGTCTAGGGAAGTGTATTTAGGGTCTGCCAGTTGGTATGTTTAAGAATGTTTGAGAAGATAGTTGGGTTGAAGTTGCTGAGATTACGAGTGTGGATGTAGTGGTGTAGATATTGGGTAGAGTTAGTGGAGCGGTGTATGAAAGTAGGGAGATGGTCACTGAAGGTATCAGGGATAGTGCCTGAAAGAGTTATTTTGTTTGGATGAGAGACTAGGATCCAGTCAATGGTAGATCCTGGGGATTTGTTTTGTTAGGCCGGGTGGTTGAGTGTATTACTTGGGTGAAGTTAAAGAGGTTGATGAATTGGGAGGGGGAAGGAGAGTTGATTTTATTCCAATCAATGTTAATGTCGCCTAGAATGTAGGTTTCAAATTTGATTTCAGTTGAGGCCCAGTAAAGAATATTTTCAAGGGTTGTTGTGTTGTCACCTGGGGATATATAAAGGGAGATAATGCAGATGTTCTTATGTTTATTTAGTCGAAGGAGACTGGCTGTAAGTTCAGCGTTTTTGAACTCAGGAGTTGGAATTTGTAGAGGGATCAGGGAGAGAAGGTTAGAGAAAATTATTGCAGAGCCTCCACCTTTTTTATTTGGTCGGTCAGTTCTGTGGATTTGGAAACCAGGAGGTAAGATTTCAGAGTCGGTGATGTGGGGTTTTAGCCAGGTTTCAGAAATGGCTAAGATGTCTGGTTGGTTGTGGCAAATCCAAGCATGAAGATGGTGAATTTTGTTATTTAGGCTCTGAGCATTGATAGAGAAGAGCTTAAGGGGGTTAGGAGAGGAAGAGGTGGAAGAATTGGGAGGGGGACTATGTTTTATTCCAGAGGGAGAAAAAGGGGTTGGGGAGACGTTGTTAGTGATGAGGCAGGGGCCAGGGTTTGGATGAATATCGCCACATAAGACAAGGTCATTATTGGTAGTAACTTTTTGTCTTTTGTGTTTTAGAAGTAGGAGGTTGTTATGGGGAGGGAGGATTTTCAGAGTGAGAGTTTTTGGTGTGGTGAGGCTTTTGGGATGGAAAAGGTACAGTGTTTTGGGAGGAATAAGAGTGGAAGATATGTTGTTGTAGTGGGTAGATAGAGAAGGTTGTGAATGAGTACAAGGGTTGGTTTGTGTAGGAGGAGGGGAAAAGGGTATTTTGTGAGAGTAGGAAGTAGCAAAATATAGGGGAATGAGAAGTACAAGTAGTAATGATGGGACATAGATATTATGAAGGATTTTGGGAGGCATCTTTGGCAAGCAGAGGTGGAAGAGATTGATGTAGTGGAGTTGAGTAGGCAGCACAAACACATATAAAAGGATGGGGTCTTAGGAAGAGGATACGGTTGAAAGTATTTGCAGGGGAGAGAGAGGGAAAAATCTGTGATGAGAAGGAAAACTATAATGGAGAGGGAAGAGAAAGAGTGGGAGGGGTCAAGTAGAAGAACTACGATAGGTTAAGTGGTGGAGTGAGGTAAAGTGGGGTGGGAGGAGTAAGAGTAGGAGGGGTAACGAGTGTAGGACTCTGATTGGTTAATTAGTATACATGGGAGGGGGATCGAGAGGTATAAAGGTAGAGGTGCTGGGGGTGGGTGGGATTTGGGGGTAGGGTAGGGGAGCGGAGTGAGCCCTACCCTACTTGGCCCTTCACTATTCCCCTTTTTTGATACATAGGGTGACCACTGTCAAAATGCAAATAACTTTAGAAAAGGTTTTCTTCCTATATAACATGGATTGAAAGCAACTATTAGTAAAATCCTTATAAATAGTAGTGTCCAAATAGTTCAATTTGTCTTCCTCCACATTCATGGTAAACTTTAAAAATGTTGTTGTTTGGTTGACGTATTCAAAGAAGTTATTTAATTCTTCCTTGGACCCCATCCAAAATATACAAATGTCATCTAAAAATCTAACATAATGTGCTATATACCTGTTCCATTCTGTTTCAAAAATGAAATACTTTTCCCAGTGGTACAAAACACAGTTCGCATATAAAGGGGCACAGGATGCTCCCATCGCCACTCCCTTTTTCTGATGGTAGTATTCACCATTAAAAAACACATAATTGTTTGTTAGTACCGTTTCTGTAAATTCAAGCACCATGTTAATGGCCTTGTGGTCGAGCCCAAACTCATTCACTAAAATGTTAGAGAACCAATCCAACCCCACGGAGTGGGGAATACTGGGAAAAAGTTCAACAACCTCAATAGTGGCCATCAATAATTCTCTACGAAACATGTTTCGGTTGATCTTTTTTAAAAATTCCCATGAATCTTTACAGATGTGTGGAACTGATTCCAAAAAAGACTTCACCATAATATCCACAAATACAGCTAAGGGTTCAGTGATCCCCCCTGCTCCCGTCACTATTGGTCTAAATTTAATGTTTTTGGTCCCCTTATGAGTTTTGGGAATACCAAAAATAGTGGGTATTCTAGGATGTCCAACATTCAAAAAATTGTACAATTTCTCATTAAATACACCCTGTAAAAGGTGGTCATGTAAGTAGTATTTAATTTTTGCATATCCTATATTGATTTCATTCTTTGAAACGACTTTGTAGTGTTCAGTGTCTTGCAAAATGTTGTACATGTAACTCTCATAATCATAATTATACATTAACACAACACCCCCACCCTTGTCAGGTTTCATGACCCTGATTTTGTGTAACTTCAAAAGATCTAATGTTGCATAGTCTTCAACTGAGAAATTGTTGTGTTTACTGACAGTCCTATTAGTTGTTCCAATATTTCTAATTTCATTTTCCACTAACTCCTCGAAAATTCTCAAAGAAGGATGAATGGGCGGGTTAAAAGTACTTTTTCTAACCAGTTCACTATTGGTTGGTGCTTGCCCCTTAAACAAAATGTTGAAATTTAATTTCCTCAAAAACATTTTTAAATCAATAATCGTATTGACCGCACTCCCCACCCTGGAGGGTACATAGTGAAACCCTTTCGTAAAAAGTTCAAAGAAATCCTCAGTAATGGAGGATTTCTTTGAACTTTTTACGAAAGGGTTTCACTATGTACCCTCCAGGGTGGGGAGTGCAGTCAATACGATTATTGATTTAAAAATGCTTTTGAGGAAATTAAGTTTCACCATTTTGTTTAAGGGGCAAGCACCAACCAATAGTGAACTGGTTAGAAAAAGTACTTTTAACCTGCCCATTCACCCTTCTTTGAGAATTTTCGAGGAGTTAGTGGAAAAGGAAATTAGAAATATTGGAACAACTAATAGGACTGTCAGTAAACACAACAATTTCTCAGTTGAAGACTATGCAACATTAGATCTTTTGAAGTTACACAAAATCAAGGTCATGAAACCTGACAAGGGTGGGGGTGTTGTGTTAATGTATAATTATGATTATGAGAGTTACATGTACAACATTTTGCAAGACACTGAACACTACGAAGTCGTTTCAAAGAATTAAATCAATATAGGATATGCAAAAATTAAATACTGCTTACATGACCACCTTTTACAGGGTATATTTAACGAGAAATTGTACAATTATTTGAATGTTGGACATCCTAGAATACCCACTATTTTCGGTATTCCCAAAACCCATAAGGGGACCGAAAACATTAAATTTAGACCAATAGTGGCAGGAGCAGGGGGGATCACTGTACCCTTAGCTGTATTTGTGGATATTATGGTGAAGTCTTTTTTGGAATCAGTTCCACACATCTGTAAAGATTCATGGGAATTTTTAAAAAAGATCAACCGAAAAAGGTTTCGTAGAGAATTATTGATGGCCACTATTGATGTTGTTGAACTTTTTCCCAGTATTCCCCACTCCGTGAGGTTGGATTGGTTCTCTAACATTTTAGTGAATGAGTTTGGGCTTGACCACAAGGCCATTAACATGGTGCTTGAATTTACAGAAATGGTACTAACAAACAATTATGTGTTTTTTAATGGTGAATACTACCATCAGAAAAAGGGAGTGGCGATGGGAGCATCCTGTGCCCCTTTATATGCGAACTGTGTTTTGTACCACTGGGAAAAGTATTTCATTTTTGAAACAGAATGGAACAGGTATATAGCACATTATGTTAGATTTTTAGATGACATTTGTATATTTTGGATGGGGACCAAGGAAGAATTAAATAACTTATTTGAATACATCAACCAAACAACAACATTTTTAAAGTTTACCATGAATGTGGAGGAAGACAAATTGAACTATTTGGACACTACTATTTATAAGGATTTTACTAATAGTTGCTTTCAATCCAGGTTATATAGGAAGAAAACCTTTTCTAATAGTTATTTGCATTTTGACAGTGGTCACCCTATGTATCAAAAAAGGGGAATAGTGAAGGGCCAATTTATAAGGGCATCAAGGATGACAAGTAAAAATGAAGATTTTATTAGTGAAACTGAGTACATTAAAAAAACTATTTTTAGAAAGGAAGTACCCTGAGGACTTCATCAATCAACAGTTGGATGATGTGTTACACAACAGGGAACTGAAATATTTTCCATTGATTGGGAAAGGTACTGCCATTAATACTGTAACCAGTAAAAATAACGAATTTGGTCCTGGCACCTTTATCCACACATTTTCAGACACATCTTATTTAACTGAGGAAATCATTAATAAATTCTGGTATGTCTTGAAAATTAACGATGACATATCAGAACACATTCCTGCTTTCCCCAAATTTGTTTGAAGGAGAGATTTAAATTTGAAGGAGTATTTGTAAAGGGGGAGCAAGGACTATGTAGACGTTCCCAAACACAAAAAGAAAGGCACCTTCAAGTGCGGAATGTGCCATCAATGTTCCTATATGGCGGGTACATCTTCTGTTTTTATTTCCTCCAGGAAGATTCATCTCCAAGCCCAGGGGTATTTTAATTGCAAATCATCCAGGGTGGTGTATTTAGGGTGGTGTACTTCATGTTTTAGGTTTTTACATTGGGAAGACAGAAAGACCATTGTGTAGAAGGGTTTACGAACACTTATACGATGTGAGAATCAAGAAAGATTCCAACGCTTTCTTTAAACATTCCCTTGGCTGTCCCAACATGAATTTAAAGTTTTTTGTGGTAGAACAGGTTGAAGTGGACCCTAGAGGGGGAAGTTGGGAGACCAAACTGGAATACCGGGAATTGTTTTGGCAATTAAAACTGGATGCCGGGAGGACTCCCGGGTTGAACGACCACATCAATATTAGTAGTGTTTTGAGAATAAGAGCAGCAAGACTATAGGCATAGACAATTGTGGTTTATGCTTGATATAGCTTAACTTGACTCAATTTTTAAGGGTCACTCTGTCATGTACACACTGGGTAGAAATCTAATTATACAGTTTATACATTGCATCTAATATTGATTATTTATTTATTTATTTATTTATAGCGGTAAAATACACATACAATTTAAGCAGTATATATTATTAGGAAGGGTAATGGAATTATTGTAAATACAACAACATATTAACTTTCAACCAGTATTATAACACTTTTTTCCAAACGTGTTTAAAATTATTTACAATAATTTAATTTAATCAATTATTAAGAATATAAGAGTATATATTCGAAAGGGAAGTTTTTTTAAAAAAGGGAAAATGTTTATAGCATTTATTATGTTTTAATAAGTTTTAATGTATTTTAATTGATTGAAATGTATTTAACTTCATTCATGAAATGTCACATGTTCAAACTTCGGGTATTTAAACCCACCACTGGTTTCATTGAATTTTGTTCTGAGGAAGCCTGGGATTGAACCTGGGTGAAAGCGCTTAACTACTTGTTTGTATTGTTTAGACCAAGTTTCAAATAAACTACGTGGTTTTACATCTGTTTGGTGAACTCGTGTAATTACACACTTTTATGTACATTTTCCTGAGGGTGTCTTTGGTACTGCTGATCGGATTACTTGTTCCTGAACTTTGTGCGTTTTATTGTGGTTTTCCATGTAGAACACAGCCCAGGATGTCATCTGATCCCATGGATGCTGTATTCTTAGCTTTGGAGAGTGCATTTCTTACCTGTGTGGCCATGAGTACCAGAATTTGGCAATCTTTTGGTATTGAGATGGGCCTTTTAGGAAGTGAGAGGGGTGGTAAAGTTTGCACTGAATTGATCTGCCAGGATACTGGAAATATCCTTGGGATCAGTATATTTAATGCCATTCTGTTGTAGCTCGGAGCAGATCTGAGCATTGCTATTTAGATTCTTGACATAACTAAGGAATGCCTTGTGGTTGTCCTTGGAATCTTTGGCAATTTTATTTTCGTAACTAGCTTTGGAGGATTTTATGAGAGATCTCAGCTTCTTACTGAGGCTGTCAAGGGAGTTTTTTGCATCCTGGGATTTTCCTCTTTTCTGCAGTAGTTTCTTCCTTCTGTTGTATAGTTTGTTTATAGTAGGGGACCACCAGATTAGGTTCCTTTTTTTTGGAGGAGACTGTCTTGGTTCTGTTTGGAATGGCATTTTTCATGCACAAGTGGATGTGCTCGTACAGTGCCTTAGTGTAGGATTCAGCAGTCGAACTTTCAGTTCCCGTCTGCATGGGTGTCATGAAGTTTGTCACTTCTGACTTGAGTAGCATGAACTTGGCTTTGGAGAAGTTTTTTATGGAGGTTTCCCTACTGGGGGGTGGGGGTAGGGATGTGGACATCAAAGGTGATTAGCTTATGGTCAGACCTGACCAATGAGGGGGTGACCGCTGGTGTGGAGCATCGATCTCCCATGTTGGTAATGACCAGGTCTAAGATATTTGAGTCCCTGGTGGGACTATGGATTAGTTGGTCCAGGGCATTGGAATTTATGAATTCCAAGAACCGTTGGGCAAAGGTGTTCGTACCTGAGTAGTTTTCCCAATTAATGGCAGGGTAGTTGAAATCACCCAGTATAAGGGTGTTTGATTGCATCTTAATATTATCTAGTATGTTTAGAAAGGTGTAATGAGAATCCTGGGGTATGATGGGGGATCTGTAGCAAGCTACAATTTGGATTGTAGTCTTACCTAGTGTTAGTTGCACCTGTAGAATTTCAGATGCATTGTGTTGGGCAACTAGCCTGGAGGTGTGAATATCATTGGTAAATATGGACACTCCTCCACCTTTAGTGCTTCAGTGATTTATGACTGGCATACAAGGGATCTTTGAATCCAGCTGTGATGAATGTTTTGCACATCTGCAAAATGAACAGCATCAGAAACGCTAGATCCAAGGACTTAAATTTTGCCTGTGACATAAATAAGACATGTTGGTGAGACATATACGTATCGCAGAAGATCTCCATACTCTGGAACAGGCTGTGCATCAATGTGAAGCAGAGTCCATCCCTAACCCTATTTAAGTGTAACTTTGATGAGTAGATGGGAAACTGGAAATTCACCCTGGGTCTGGATCCCATGTCTCTGATATATAGAGGTAAAAAGTAATGCCCAAACTAACCTCCCCTTAATAACCTGCAGAAACTTTCTAGCTAACATACACCCTCTTATAAATGCCCATGATACATAGAGACACAGCTGGATTGGATTACACCTCTTGGCTTATAAAGGCCCTGGTGGTTATTGGCCTAGTATATACCTATGAAACTAGAAACCTATTACAAGTACACAGTATAAATGCATCTGTCTCCCGACTGCTCCTTCTTTTTGACAAATAATCCTTTTAATTTTGCAGTACCTAATCTTTTATAATATAGTTCTTGGTGTGCTGCCTTATTAATATTGATTTACATGTATGTAATTTACATGCTTTTATAACTATTATAATGAATACATATAACAGTCTACAACAAACACCCTAGTTTTCAAAATAATTACTTTGTCTGTAGCTATTTGATTTACATTCTTTGCTGGTTTTGTAACTTATGCACGTAATATTTCATGATAAATACTTTACATTTTGGAGTAATAATTCTAAGATTCATCATTATCATCATTGTATTTTTTTCCGTTTTAACATGCTTTCAAGTTTGAATATATCAAACTCTGTATCATTTACTAAAGTCAAAATGTTCTCAGTTATCTATTAAGGTCTGCTCTCTTGCCATATTTGTCTGTCATCATACATTTCCCACTTTATATTCAAACATAACTCTTGTCCCAACTCTGTACCAAAATAAGGAAACTACACTCCTTCGCTCCTCAAAAACATCCAGTAAAGAGACCGGTAACACTGGAATAACAGACTTTATTAATGAACTTAAGCTTCTTTGCGAGCTTTTCATCAGTTTACAATTCACCAACTTCCTCAGAAACACTGAAAGCATAAAAACGGAAACAATGCTACTTAAAACACTTATTTAAATACTGTTTCATAATGATTAAAGCAATAAAACAAGTTAATGGCGTATAAAAACGCTAGAAATATTTAGAAAAAACATTGGAATACCGCTGTATAAAAGTATGAAAAAACATGAAACATGATTCCCTCATACTAAATACAGTATATCTTACTTCTGCTTGAAATAAAAATATATAATTAAAAATCATTATAAAAATCGCAACATGTGAGTCCATGATATCCCACTAGTTAAATCTAATAGTATTCTATTGAACAATAAATATATAATCCCTAGTACTGATGAAATTGAAATAAAGTGAAAACAACAATAAAATGAAATAGAATAAATAATGATAGGCACTATCTCATGAGGCTCTTTAATCTCAATATGCAAGAAATAGACAACCTATCATTGGTACCCGGGTGGTGGCAGGCATCCAATCTTAGTTGCCATAGCAGCTCTCTTCCCCCTAAAATGAGAGAATCAATGCCCCCCCTGCCATCCGATCTGACACGATCAATGATAGTAAATGAGAAAAGGTGGGAAGGATTTTCCTTTACGTGTTTTGCTAATGCATTTTCTACCTTACCTTTTCTAATTGCTTATGTATGTTCATAGATATGCTCATTTAGTTTTCTAGCGGTCTTGCCGATGTAGAAAACTGGGCAATGAGAACACCGGGCTAAATAAACAACTCCTGAACTGGTACAGTTGAATCTACCTTGAATAGTATATCTAAATTCTCTGATGACAAAAGATGAGCTCACCATAATAAACTTACAATACTGGCACATGTTACATTTATACATGCCAGATCTTGCCAACATAGGCTCATACTGGGACTCTAAGATATTTTTTAGGTTTTTACCCCTCCTGAATGTTATTTTGGGGAATTCCCTTGCATTTACTCTACACAGCCCATCTTGCATGAGATAACTCCAACTCTTATAAATAATATCCTTTACATTCACATTATATGTGAGAATAAGTCTAAAGGGGTGGATTGTCTTGCTAGCTTTAACTGCTGGACTTGTATCCTCACTGGTATTGGAAGAATTTAATATGGGAACATAAAAACCTGACACCCGCTTATTATGGACTTCACAAATCAAGTCCAAAATTAGATCAGCTGGGTACCCTCTCCTTAAGAAGAGACTTTCCATGAATTTACATTCATTAACAAAATCACTATCTCGAGTAACCATTCTCGCAGCCCTCACCAGTTGCCCCTTAATGATTGATTTCTTTTGAGAAAAAGGGTGACAACTGCTAAATTGGAAGTAGCTGTTAGAGAATGTTTCTTTGCGGTGTATTCTAGCTATGTAACAATTAGTTTTCCTCTCTTTAGAAAGATCAACATCCAAATAAGAAATTCTGTCACTTTCTATGTTGAAAGTGAATTTTAAGAAATCAGTAGAAGAGTTGAAGTGATTTAAAAGTATATCCACTGTAGTTATTTCTCCTTTTAGGATGATAAAAATATCATCCAAAAAGCGTGTATATAACAATACCTTTTCCTGAAACAGAGGATATGTAAATACATATTCCCTTTCCCAAAATGCCATCACCAAGTTCGCTACACTAGCACTGCATGGAGAACCCATAGGTACCCCGATTTTCTGTAAATAGTATTTGTTGTTAAAGGATACGTAATTGTTGGATAAAATTGTATCCAGCAATTCGCTGACCAATTATATTTCCTCCTTGGGTGCTCCTTTAACATTCATCAAAATCAGAATCCAATCCAGTGCCAGTGTATGAGGGATAGAAGAATATAAATCCCTCACATCTATAGTTAAAAAATAACTATCAGCTCTATAAGGGGTTTCATTTACTCTTGACAAAAATGACCAAAAGTCCTTTGAAATCTGAACTTCACTCACTACATATTTCTTCAAAATAGAATCAACCACCTTAGCCCCTGCATAGGTTATGCTCCCTCTAGCACTAACCAACGGGCGCATAGGGAGGCCTTCAAGCTTTTTGTGAATTTTGGGAGAACCGAAAATTATAGGAATTTTAGGTGCTGGTATAGATATGTAATTAAATAAATGTATATCTATTGTATTATTAATATACATATCATTATAATAACCTGCAGTTCTAGCAATGCCTATATTTAACTCGTTCTTAGATATTTCCTTGTAAGTATCAGTAGACAAAATATCCTCCATTCTCCTGATATAATCACATTGGTTCATCACTACCAAGCCTCCCCCCTTATCAGGTGCCATGACTCTAACTGGTGCTTTACAAAGAAGATCCAAAAGATCTCTTTCTATCTTACTAATGTTAAATGTTACATCATGGGATAAAGAGGGTGTGCATAATAGATGACGGATGTCCAGTTCACAAATCTGTTTGAACACTTCAAGTGATAGAAATAAAAGTGGATTATAGGTACTAGGGATGTTAAAAACACCCAAATCTCTAGAACCCTGGCCCAACAAGAAGAGCAAATTTAACTTTCTGACAAATAACTTCAATTCCAGTAAAGATTTAGCCAGATCCGCCCTTTTAGTAGGGACGAAATTGAGGCCCTTGGCTAATAATTCCACCAGTTCACTGGAAAAGTGAAAGTCAGAAAAGTTATAGATGTTGAAGTCCGAATCAGCATTGGTAGTAATAACAAATGCCTTTCTAGATAGCTGGACTTCTACTTCCTGGGACTCATCTAATTCCTCCTGTTCCTGGATTTGTTCCTGGTCTTCCGACCCTGGTAGGAGGAATGATGAGAGGCTGAATTCTGAAAATTTGACTGGTCTGTCTCCTGGACAGTAAAGGAAGCTCACTGTTGTTGAGCCAAACGATCACTCTGTCGAATTTCCTCTCCAGGTGATGAATTATCGGACTCCCCTTGGATGGTGACACTGGAATTTGCCCTCTCTTCCATGATGGAGTTCCTAGTTCTTCCCAAATTACACACACTGGAAGCCAAATAATTATCTTGTGAAGGGGGCGGTTTAGGATCTGCCGTACCCTCCCCATAGGCTTTAATGTCCCTTTTGAGTTTTTTATTTTGTTAGCTGTGATTTTGTTGATATATTGGTCTATACTGTTGAACGACCTCTCATATTCGAAGAGGTAACGATGGAAGTTCAAGTCGTTCTTGATTTCCACATCCAAATTGGTTATTTCTTTAGTTAAAATGTCAGCCGCCTGTTGGTAATGGTCTTTAATCAAGTCCAACAGTTCAAAACCATGCCTGTCGAACAACTGAATCAAGTCTAAATGGAAAGTGGATCCCTCCACCAACCCCGTAGGATTTTTTCAGGACCTAAGACCTTTGAGGACCACTTTAGCTAGTTTACACTCATTGAAATAAGCCACTTCCAGCTTAATCTTTCTCAATTTCATCAGGCTCTGATTGAACATATTCAATTTAGATGGCAGATCTATAAATTCGGACATACCTGAAGTATCTGTAGTTAACCCTTGATTATCTTGTAAGGAAACTGGGTGACTGAGCCACGTAGTAAGATTGAAGGACTCCGACTGATTGTTGACAGTAGAACCAGCAGCAATATTAGAATATAGTGGAACACTTCACCTGGAATATATGTTCTGCATGTTTTTACCTTGTATGTCCACACTGGGTACTGGATTAAGACCTTCCAGTCGGTTAGCTCCACCTGTGCTGCCATTGAGACTCTTGTCCCATCAGCATGTGAATGTTCAGTTATGCAAGCAAAGCTGTTGATCATAAGAACGGGGCCAGATTCCAAAAGAGTTGCTCTCAGTGTAAGTGATTCACTTCAGTGTAAGGCCTATCTATACAGAGGCTTATACTGGGGGGCCAGATTCCCAAACACCTGCCCTCAGCCTGGTCTCAGTGTAAGTGGTCACTTACATTGAGAGCAAGTTGTTTGGATTTGGGGCTACTTATTATCTGAACATGTAAGACTTATCATATTGATTATAAACTACACTGCCACTATGCTTATGAGTCTACACAAAGACAGAAAGACACACACCCACACACATGTAAGACATTTTGATATGCTGTCCTCTTACTGCTGAAGCTTCAAAAATTCATCCCAAAATTCTTTCAGACACTTGAGCTAAATTGTATTTGCCAGTATTGTCCCTAAAATCAGAAGTACCTCTTGATCAACTAATCTTCGTTTGATTCATAGACAAACTTTCTGCATTACCCTGAGTGCAGTTAAAAGCTCTCTTCCAGATACTTCTCCACCGCTTAGCACAGGAAATCTGGATAAGCCAAAAATAATGGAGGGACAAAGGCTCAAAAATCGGGACAGATTTTAAATATTTCACTAATAAATTTAGAAAGTTTTTAGAATAACAGGATTTGTGTCAGCATGCATTATCTGAGGGATATGAAGTCTGAAACTCCAGTTTATGTCATTATTTAGTGACTTCAGTACTCAGTGAATTTGCCAGAAAGCCAAACATTTTATGAGAGACAGATGAAAAATATGAGACAAAAAGCTGGACATTGTGAAAATCCATACAGTTGACAGGTGTGCGTCTTCACTACCTAGTGCTATAATTTTACTATTCCTTTCAACTTGACCAGGTTTATATTTTCTAATCACTTTTAGCACCTCCTGTGAATGTGAATGGTCTCATAACCCCTCAGAATGTACACTGTTAACAACGCTGAATATAATGTTAACAATTCAGTTGCTTTACTTGTCACTCCATTAGTGCCACAGACTGTGGCCTCTTTCTTAGACCTGGCACAAAATAGTCACTTTTTTAAAAACAGACTTGTTTATCATTGATTTCATATCCTTTGTTTAGCCACCACTGTAATAGCAGTATTCGATCCTTAAGACTGTATGGTTCAAATCTATGAGTAAAAATCTTGCTCTTACCCTGGTAACATTCTAATCTGGTATGTAAACTCTAGGGACCCACTCAGTTCTTAACTTTCATACAGCCCAGTCTGTTCAGCCAACTTAACCTGGATACATGCCACACAATCATTGCATTGCACTTTGTCAGGAACTCTGGTTATTTAAATATCCTTCTTTCAGATTCTGTCCTCATGATCTATTAATTTGTCTGTCTGCATTTCTAGCTCAAATTGAAAACTGGCAGTCTGGTCTCTTAAGTCTCCATGCCATACTGCGGAGCAGTGGTGCAGTGGTTAGTATTGCCACCTCCTAGCAAGAGGTTTTCCAGTTCTATTCTTGGTCAGGATGTCTTCTGTCCAGAGTCTGCATGTTCTATCTGCGTTTGCATACATTTCCTCCAGGTGCTCCCAATTTCCTCTCACATTCCAAAGACATGCATCTGGAGTGTTACTCCCCAGGCCTCTGCTGAAAATGGGCTCTGTCCCAGTGGACTTTCCCAGTAAACTAATGTTAAATAAATTAAATAAAATGTTTAAGGCATCTCAACAGTTACATGTGACTTCATGGCTTCACCTCTTCTTCTAATTAGGGGTACAAAGTTATCTGGTGTGCACTTTATTTGCATGAAACTTAACAGCACTTCTTTCTGTGGTACCAGTTCATGGTCACCCTACTGCAGACACCTGTTGCTCCCCCCACCAGGTACTTGGTATCCATGTATTTTCAAGGCAACACTAGAACCTCTAAAACCCTGTAATTTTCAAGTTTATAAAGACTCACAACAGGGAGAAGTTTGAGTGTTGATCTGTAGCTAGTGTGGAGAGCTTAAAGGAGTAGGGGGAACTAGATGAGGAGTACTTGAGAAGAAACTGGAATAAAATTTGTGCTATGAAGAGTAGTGCAGTGGATCTCAGCCTGAATGGCCAGAATAATACATTCACGAATGGTATCAACTGTTATTTGAATGGTAATACATCAGGAAACATTATTAACTGTTATTTGAATGGTAATACACCAGAAAACAGTATTAACTGTTATTTGAATGGTGTAGATATGTTGACTTCAGTGAAGTTATGATAAGATCATATTCCAGTCTAGATATCAGTACACTGATGGTAAAATGCTTGATGTGCTTGTCAGATTTATTTTGTTATGCTTTGACATTCACTCTGCAAAGCTGTTGTGGGTGGATTCACAATGGCTACAACTTGGGGTGTCACCCACTTCTGCTGATGACATAGTCTGTCAGGTAGACACATCCTTTCTTCCAGGAAATGGCTCCAAGTAGGTCCCCAGCCACCAAAGGAGATTCAATACCAGAAGATGTACCCCATGACATACCTCTTTATCCCCCTCACAGGAGGCATGAACAGACAATGCCTTTTCATTCACCTCCCTGGGTGACTCTGCTATCACCAAGGCTGACACCTATATTTGGGTTTCTTGAGTTATATTCAGGGCTCCAGTCCTCTACACTACAGAACCAGTCACCAGTCTCCTCTTCATAGTAAAGAGAAAATAAACACTGGTGAAATTGTCCACTCTTGAAAAGACCCACTTAAAATATCTTTCAGTTGTAGAAACTATGACAGTTTCCACTGTCTGAAAGTCCCAAGTTTCCAATGTGCATTACAGCTTTAATTAACCAGATTATGCCAACGTTGTACAATGTTTTTCTTCTTGCTCTAGGTGAGGTATCCAGAACTGATCCAAAGGATGCAGATCTTCAGAATGCCAGTAAAATGATTGTTCGAGATGCAGTTCTACAAGCAGTGCAGCAGTACTCCAAGGAAAATCAGAAAAATATGAAGGAGCTGAAAAACCAAGAGACCATTTTTTCAGTACCAGAATCTGGTTGTGCCACTATCAGTGATGGAAAGAAGTGAAGACACTTTCATGGCTGCATATCCACTCTCATAGAGGCAGCACAGACCTCAAATATTAAATGTAATTTCAGCATTTTTAACCACTGGAGTTTAATGAAAGCACTGAAAACTAAATATTACACTAGCCAGTTTAAGAATTCATGTGTCTTTGACTCAGCTTAATGCAGTCTACTTTCCATATTACTTGTACTTTCATTTTTATACATTTGCCAATTATCTGTAACAGCCTTCTTTAGTTGTATCAACATTATATGCCTCAACACACACACTTGTGTTTTTATTTATTGTAGTACTTAGGGCACAGTGTAACTCAATGCACACATTGTTGCAAGAATTTATAATTAACTATAAAACATTTTTTCCCCAACAAACCTCTATGTTTTTTACTGCATTAACTAGGGAAATTGAAACAATGGGATGGCACTGTCCTGTTCAGATTCCTACCAATGTTTTTTTTTTTACTTGGAAACTTGTGAGTTAATGTGTTTGCCAAGTTACTTCTCAAACAGTCTCTTAACATATGAAGCACAGTAAATATAAGCATCTATACCCAGCATGGAAAGAGATGTTTTACAATATTATCCTGTTTCAGTTATGTTCTGATACACTGTCTTCAGCCTTACGAGTTCTGACATTCTGAGAACAGTCCATTTTAACAATTTTCAAACAAAGTTTAATAAGTATGTTCGTAGGTTCAAACGTTCATAGGAGGTTACTTGGCTAGCGGACCCAGAGCCTTTACAAGCCTAGCCATGTTAATCCCAAGTATACCCATTTGTGCTTTTTTGGTAGTTTACAGAATGAATTTATGAACTGAGTGGGTCTGTGATCAACACTGGCCACCCATATCCATGAGAGACATAGGTTCCACCCCAGAGGAGAATTTGCAGTCTCCCATCTAATTATTTAGGCTGCATTTGAATAGGGTCAGTGAGAAGCTCTGTTTTACATGAATAGGAAGTCTTTTCCAGAGAAGCGACAGTCTCTGGGAGACATATCTGTCCTTCCAGCATGTTCTGTTAATGTTACAAGTTATAAACAAAAAACTGGCACAGAGAAAAACAAACTAAAACCAAGAACACTCTCTGCATGCTGGAAAAACGAGGAAGTTACTCAAGTAATGAACCACAGTATATTCCACGATATGATAAAAACTTCCACAGCATTAGCAGCATATACAAATAGTAGTAACTGTATAGTCCACAAAATCCACAGTCTAGCAGCATATACAAAGAGTAGCAACTGTATACTCCACAAAATCCCCAGTCAAGTGCTTTTGTCCATCCGGACTTCTTCAGAACCGTGAAAGTAACTGAACATTCTTTAAAAAAAAAAAAAACATCAACCGATCACTGTAAAATTTGAATAAAAAATGCAAATAACATTTTTTTAAAAGTAACATTTTAAAACACTCTAATTTTGTTATATATACACATTAGTGTTGAAATTAATATACCCTGAAATCAGAGTTTTTGTGCCCTATGTTTTAATTCGGGCTTAAGAGAAATAAAGTCGTTTAATCCTGGTGTAACATTTGAATTGTAACATAACTGCCATTTCATTTCAGCTCTTTCTAATTCATTCTTCCAATCTCCTCCCCTTATGTCCTTTGGCACAACTTCCAGAATCCCAAATAGAAATGTATGATTGGGGTTGGTTTTAATATGCCTATATAACCCGTTATTGTCATCCTGTTTTGTAATATCATAGAGGTGCTCGTATATCCTCTTTTTCAACATTCTCTCAGTTTTACCTATGTAAAAATGAAAACAAATCTGGCAAACAGCAATATACACCACCCCATCTGTATTGCAGGTACCCTTTAACAACTTAATTTCAAAACTAGTCCCTTTAGCATGAACTACAGGGGATGTCATAATGTGCCGGCAATATTCACAGTCACTACATTTCATCGCACCTTTTGTACTTGTAAAGGGTTTGGGAATAGAATGTTCTAATAAAAATTTCATATTATTGTTAGTCCTGAATACAAATGTTGGTTCTGGTCCAAGAATGTCTTCCATCTCTCTGTTTCATTTGAACAGTAACCACTGTTTCCTGAAAATAGATGTTATCTTGTTACTGTTCTCGCTGTACGTGATGACCGTTGACTGGGTGAAATCGCCTCTCGGTTGACTGTTATTTTCATTTTCATCTTGTAATTTAGCCCCCAACAGTGGTTTGTATCTCACCCCCCCATTCACTTGTTACTGGATGACAAATGGGTAGCACAAATTCATAAGGGACTTCCTTTCTACAACAAAGACCTACCGATTTACTCATTTCTAACAAGTAATTCTAAACTGAAAATAATTGTTTTGAATCAAGATTTATAGAAAAGCTACATTTTCTAATGATTATTTAGAATTTAAGAGTAGCCATCCATTGTATATAAAGAGGAATATAGTAAAGGGCCAGATGGTCCGTATTTCAAGGATGTGCTCGAATTTAGAATTAGTTAAATGGGGTGGTGTATATTGCTGTTTGCCAGACTTGTTTTCATTTTTACATAGGTAAAACTGACAGGATGCTGAAAAAGAGGATCTACGAGCACCTCTATGACATTAGAAAACAGGATGACAATAACGGGTTATATAGGCATATTAAAACCAACCCAAATCATACATTTCTATTTGGGATTCTGGAAGTTGTGCCAAAGGACATAAGGGGAGGAGATTGGAAGAATGAATTAGAAAGAGCTGAAATGAAATGGCAGCTATGTTACAATTCAAAAGTTACACCAGGATTAAACGACTTTATTTCTCTTAAGCCCGAATTAAAACATAGGGCACAAAAACTCTGATTTCAGGGTATATTAATTTCAACACTAATGTGTATATATAACAAAATGAGAGTGTTTTAAAACATATTACTTTTAAAAAAATGTTATTTGCATATTTTATTCAAATTTTACAGTGATTGGTTGATTTTTTTTAAAAAAAGAATGTTCAGTTACTTTCATGGTTCTGAAGAAGTCCAGATGGACGAAAGCGCTTGACTGAGGATTTTGTGGAGTATACAGTTACTACTATTTGTATATGCTGCTAGACTGTGGATTTTGTGGAGTATACAGTTACTACTATTTGTATATGCTGTTAATGCTGCGGAAGTTTTTATCATATCGTGGAATAAACTGTGGTTCATTACTCGAGTGACTTCTTCGTTTTTCCAGCATAGAGAGAGTGTTCTTGGTTCCAGTTTGTTTTTCTCTGTGATGGTTTTTGTTTATGGTTTTGGATTCGGAGGCTGGAAATTCATCGGAAACACCGCTAAAGGGAAGTGCCTTACAATTTTACTACTGACATTAATATCAACGTTTTCGTCATTTTACAATGATGGAAGGTTCACGTTTATCAAATGTCTTTGAAGAAGACATTTCTAATGCTTCCTTTTCAAATGCACAGGAAGCAAATTTAGCTCAGAACAATATTTTTTAGCTTGTTGTATCATTAACTGATAAAGTTTCTAAACTACAAGAAGCAGTTACTAAACTACAAAACCTGAGAATCTCGAGCAGTGATGCAGCGGACATATGTCATGAACGTGTGGTTGGTGAAACATCTACTGTGGCATCAGTGAGAAGTTCAAAGACCCCTATTAACACAGGAATAACTTTGACAGTGGAATCTATACCTTGTGGTCAAAGATGAATGAAACAAACCACTACAGCTTCCAACAACCGTTTCCATGGATGGTACAATGAACATTTTGGTTTGTTTAATGAAATACAGGAAACCAGGGAAGAAACTATGGATTATAGACTAAAAGAACATGAACAAAAGCTCTTAAAGGTACGTAATTTACAATGTGATAATGCATACCTAAAAGAATGTGTGCTTAAACACAAGTTCCTAGGAGCCCTCATGTTTACAAATTTCCAAACAGTTTGAAAAGGGCTCTAAAAGAATGTGATGAACTTCTTGAAATGTTCGATCATCATGGCATAGAACTGATGGAACTAATTATTAGAGCAAACAACAACAGACTAAAAGAACTGTTAACACAGATAGAAAAAATTAATGATGTCATTTTAAATGATTCACATTTTGATAATTGGTTACTGTTCAAAGGAAACAGAGAGATGGAACCAACATTTGTATTCAGGACTAACAATAATATGAAATTTTTATTAGAACATTCTATTCCCAAACCCTTTACAGGTACAAAAGGTACGATGAAATGTAGTGACTGTGAATATTGCCGGCACATTATGACATCCCCTGTAGTTCATGCTAAAGGGACTAGTTTTGAAATTAAGTTGGTAAAGGGTACCTGCAATACAGATGGGGTGGTGTATATTGCTGTTTGCCAGATTTGTTTTCATTTTTACATAGGTAAAACTGACAGGATGCTGAAAAAGAGGATATACGAGCACCTCTATGATATTAGAAAACAGGATGACAATAACGGGTTATATAGGCATATTAAAACCAACCCCAATCATACATTTCTATTTGGGATTCTGGAAGCTGTGCCAAAGGACATAAGGGGAGGAGATTGGAAGAATAAATTAGAAAGAGCTGAAATGAAATGGCAGCTACGTTACAATTCAAATGTTACACCAGGATTAAATGACTTTATTTCTCTTAAGCCCGAATTAAAACATAGGGCACAAACACTCTGATTTCAGGGTAAATTAATTTCAACACTAATGTGTATATATAACAAAATTAGAGTGTTTTAAAACATGTTACTTTAAAAAAATGTTATTTGCATATTTGATTCAAATTTTACAGAGATTGGTTGATGTTTTTTTAAAAGAGAATGTTCAGTTACTTTCACAGTTCTGAAGAAGTCGGGATGGACGAAAGCGCTTGACTGGGAATTTTGTGGAGTATACAGTTACTACTATTTGTATATGCTGCTAGACTGTGGATTTTGTGGTGTATACAGTTACTCCTACTTGTATATGCTGCTAATACTGAGGAAGTTTTTATCATATCGTGGAATAAACTGTGGTTCATTACTTGAATGTTGCAAGTTAGGTTGAGATCCTTAGAGTGAGTGACTCTTCTGCCATTTAACTTGCAGTCGTGCAGCATTTTCATTAGGGCAGGGTTGGAGATTGCCCTAGAGACCAGGCACATTTTGTTATAGTAAGTGAACATCCATTCCTGTAACATGTAGTCACATCTTAGAAAGGGACTACCATAGTATACTAAATTCTTGCAGTTTGCCTTTCTTTCTAAAATGTCATAACTTAGGCATCACAAAATGTACTAATTTTCAGAGTCACAGGAAATAGCAATGACTCTGCTTCCCTGTATTGACTCCAAAGGAAAGACCTGCAACCTGAACACTTAACTGGTCTCTAGAACCTTCATATTACAGGCTCATGTACAACAGATGTTCACTGTCTTATGTAACATTCCTATGGTGAAATATTTTAACATCAGAGTTAACAGATGGTATACATGATATGATTAGTTAGACCATATCCACACTGGCGTTAACAGATGGTATACATGATATGATTAGTTAGACCATATCCACACCAGTGTTAACAGATGGCACACATAATATGATTAGTCAGAACTTATCCACACTGGCGTTAACAGATGGTATACATGATATGATTAGTTAGACCATATCCACACCAGCGTTAACAGATGGTATACATGATATGATTAGTTAGACCATATCCACACCGGCGTTAACAGATGGTATACATGATATGATTAGTTAGACCATATCCACACCAGCGTTAACAGATGGCATACATGATATGATTAGTTAGACCATATCCACACCGGCGTTAACAGATGGTATACATGATATGATTAGTTAGACCATATCCACACCGGCATTAACAGATGGTATACATGATATGATTAGTTAGACCATATCCACACCGGCGTTAACAGATGGTATACATGATATGATTAGTTAGACCATATCCACACTGGCATTAACAGATGGTATACATGATATGATTAGTTAGACCATATCCACACCAGCGTTAACAGATGGTATACATGATATGATTAGTTAGACCATATCCACACTGGCGTTAACAGATGGTATACATGATATGATTAGTTAGACCATATCCACACCAGTGTATGAAGTAA
>NC_056732.1:7859380-7860593 GCF_019279795.1 Protopterus annectens | reverse complement strand
GAGATTTGAGACATAGTCAGGCAAATATCATTACAGTTCCAGTAGAAGCAGCCTTGAAAAAAGTATCCACAAAATGATAAACACATTTTAAGCAATGAGTAGTGAGCTGTGAAAAAGAAGGGACAGCATTATATAAATAATGTTTCTTCTCTCAATAGAAATCTGATGATACGACATTCCTCATAGTTTCACAATTAGCCAGGATAAATTTCAACATGTGAGGCTGACAGCTCACAATTCTGAAAATTAAAGTTGTAGATGCATACACATTTTCTCCAAACTTATCTAAAGCCTTCTCATCCCTGTCAAAAGGAGAGGAATTAAACTTAACAAAGTGTTTAGCATCAAATAGATTCACTAAAGCTATAGCTGCTAGGTCTGGTCTGTGATCAGTGTAAAAAACTTGAAATACTGATGAACTTTATATAATCTATCTGCTTTTGTAGGGGCAGCAGACTGACTCTCGGGGAATTTGCAGGCTCTGACAAACACATCTTGCAAAGTAGACAAAACTAAAGGAATAGGTTGATCATCTGGAAATTCCAGTTGCAATAAATCATAGTATTTTCTGAGAGATTGGGAGACCTCACTATTTTTCCACCAAAGACATTGATTCATCTTGGAAATAGTCACAGAGAAAGATAATCACTCACAGGAAATTCAGATACTACACTCTCCTCAGACTCTAAATTAGAAATCTGAGGAGAAAAGGTGGCATGTGTCCCTTCACTTACCTCCACAGGTTCAACCTCTTGAAGCTCTTTATGGAAAGAGGAAATCCCATTTTTCTTTTTGCAGAAACAGCATTATAAAAGTGGTCAGCAGCCTGTATAAACCCTGAGCTAAGCCTAATAAATTAAGCTTGTCCAGAATAATGTATAGAGGAGACATCAAATACGATTTTTTTGGGGGGGGTTACAATAATTTCTGAAGAAAAATACCTAAATTTGCCTGCAACAACTTCTCCTTGGATGTGCACAGCATTCTAGCTAAACAGGGCACTTTCCTTGCCCCTTCTCTCCCAAGACCAACAAGAAAGGCTCTCTTGTCCACTAAGGGGAACTCAACAGCTACAGAGGACATGATTAACCCCTGGTCTATAACAGACTTACCAAAGAGATCTGAAGGAAAATATAAGTGCTCTGAGGAGTCAGCTTTGGCTACAGCTGTCACTCACCTGCCACCGAGGCAATTTACCAATTTGATGTGGTGG